>NW_027287041.1:899812-984812 GCF_022747635.1 Hetaerina americana | reverse complement strand
CGTTAAATGACGTATTGTGAGTGTCCTTTCTTTGTGCCTCTACATTCTAAAAATCAAAATCCTGTATGTATGTACGTGTGTATATAATGAAGCTAAATAAGGCTGTGGGGGTGGATAACATTCCCTTAGCGGAACTGCTGAAATGTTTAGGAAAATGTGGGAGGAAGAGGCTATATGTGCTCATTCGCAGTATTTATGAGGAAAGAATCTGGCCGGAGGACTTTGTGAGATCAGTTTTAGTTCCTATTCCAATTAAAAAGGTAAAGGCCACGTCATGTGAGGACTACAGGGCAATTAGTTTGATATCCCACGCAGCTAAAGTTGTTCTCAGGATAATAAACAAAAGGATAGAGAGTAGGGCAAATGATTACTTAGGGGATGATCAGTTTATGGGTTTAGGAAGGGGAGAGGTACGCGTGATGCAATTGCAGTAATGAGATTATTAATCGCGAGGAATATAGAACACAACCAGGAGGTATTTGCCTGTTTCGTATGATTATATGAAAAAGCGTTTGATAGAGTGAATTAGGAAAAACCAAGGGGTATATTGCAGAAAATAGGAATAGATTGGAATAGGGACAGGAGGCTAATCCGCAACCTGTACATGTCTCAGACTGCTCAGGTGCGAGTGGGAAACGGGGAGTCTGGAATGGGCAGTGCATTAGGAAGAGGTGTAAGGCATGGGTTGCCCATTATCACCGTTGCTGTTCAACCTGTATGCAGAGGAAATGATCAAAGAGGCATGGGAAGAACTGGAGGTAGGAATGAAAGTGGGCGGGGAATTGGTAAAATCAGTTAGGTTCGCTGATGACCAAGCTTTAGTTTGTCAGTCAGCCAAGGAGGTGCTGAGTGAATTGGAAATTCACTTTTTTGAAAGTTTCACGGACGTGAATAAGAACTTATATGAAGTTAGCATTAGTGGAAAAAGGCAAAAACACAGAAACACCAAAGATAGAAGAGAAACTCACTAGTTTGCCAATTTTTCGGTAGTCCACGCCACCTTTCTTAAGGTAGAGTGAGTTTCATTTCTTCTTATACGTGTTTCCATGTTTTTGTTTGTGTCCACAGGTGATAACTTCATATACATTATGCATAAGTAATTCTAATATCGCTTCTATGACAATTTCATGACATTAGATTACGCAATCCAAGAAAAAATAGCCCACTCTAGAAAGTAAGTTTGGTATAGTATGTTGATGGTCTTTCGTCTGACGAATATATCGGAAGAATACGCCGTGGAATCATTTCAAATGGTTTTTAAGTAAAACCCATATCCTTGTATCGTCTTATATTCATTAGATATGCTTGAAGAATTATATTTTTCTCGACGTAGATTTAATACTGAAGTCAAATGAATGAATCTTCAGATATTTGTACTTATGTACAGATAATATATTATGAGTTGAATACATTACGTGAAAGTTTAATTCTTTTTAACCTTCGTATTATGCGTAAATCATTAATTATTACACAATACGAAATGGTTTTTCGCTTATAAATATAATTTTCATTGAAATAAATTCGTATTAAAAATGTTCTTTGGATAAAACTACACAGAAATTCTTTTTTAAGATTCAAAAAACGCTGAAATTCCATGGATTTCGCAATTTTTTCAAAACTTTCCCAGCATCAATTCTCCACCACGTAATCGCGCGCGAACAAATTAACAAGTGACGAGCGCTGAACGCTCCTCGCATCAATACGACTTCCCCCATTCGAAACATTTTATCTCGTATCTCCTAATTTCCGCCCTTGTGGGAAGACTCTATCTTCCTTCAGACCCCTAAAGGATCCCAAAACCACTCCTTAGTTTTAAAATATCCTGATTGAACCAACCCTAATACCCTAAGGATACAACCCAACCCACACTAAACCCTGTATAACCCTCAAAACCATCTTCCGAATTACATCTAACGTCTGCCCCTGACGTTACAACCTTAATCAACGAACCATCCGATAACCGGAAATAAGCGAAGTTGAATCAGGTTGTCCAGGGCAACGGATGAAACGTTTGGCGGTTGCCCCTGGCAACGAGGGTTTGAAGAAATTTTCGACTTCGACGTGATGATAACGTTCAAGTTCTGGAGTCTACAATTTTTTTCTCAGGATTGAAAAAAGATATGAATATGTTTTTACCCTTATTATACTTGAAATTATATTCCCAATACAGCATTAACTGTAAGCTTGCACAAAATTAAATAGAAATGGCGTAACCAGCGTTTGAGTGAGATGGCGTTTTTAGCCATTTTCGACTTTAGGTGATGATAGGGTTCAAGTTCTGGAGTCTCCTATTTTTTCTCAGGACTGCTAAAAGATAGAAACATGTTTTTACCCTTATTACACTTGTAATTTCATTCTCAATACGCCTATAACTGTAACTTTGCACAAAATTGCATTGAAATAGCGTAATTAGCGTTTGAGTGAGATGGTGTTTTTTTGATAGCTAAAATGACATGGATTTGACCATACGAGAAATTTCATTTCAATATACCCAATTTGTTTATATCCCAAGTTTGAGAAGTTTTAAAAGTATTACTATTTATACCGTATAAAGCACAAGATTGGTAAAAAAGGACAAGGGACTGCACACGACCAATGTTGCCAAGGTCAACGTTGATCGTGTACAACTTGGTTGAAGGTTGTCCCGGCCTTGCATTGTCCGTGAGGTCTTGTTGCTCATGTTAAAAACGCTTAATCCACTTGAAATCGGATGTTTTTCTACATAATAAAATTCGCAGACGGCATCGCAAGATCGTGGTGGGAATAACGAGGAAGGTGTTTTGGATTCGGTTAAAATTTCTTCATGGTTTCGCAATAGCCTCAGATTCCAGTTGTGTGCGAATTGTGTGTGTGTTGAAACGAGCGTTGTATTGTCATATTTGCAAGATTACTATTGGCTGGCCAGTCTGCTGCCATTATAAAACACGAAAAACTCGACTCAAATATGGTGTGATATGCGATATACACGCCTTTGATATAAGTGATTCGCTTTTGGTCATTTTTAGAATCGAATGTTCAAAAAGACGAGTTTGCTTTAATGTTTATATAATCATCTGTGGGTCAGGGATCTCGGACGTCCGCTGCTCGTGTTTCATCATAAACAATAATTATGGCTTTTCCCAGACTCGCAACCACGAAATTCTACCACCCATATCAGATTGACAGTAGACCTATCAACAGCATTGTCACTACATAATAAACAGCCTTATAAAACGAAGATTGAATCTCAGTATTGAGTCAATTTTTAATAGTCACGCTGTTTAAACTCGTAATTGTTGTCACGTATAGCACACACTAGAACCCGTCTCCATACTTCATCCGCTTCTCAAAATACGCGGTTCTTAGAATGGACACGGTAACTCATACGAGATATATTCAAATTTTTTAAGTCTACCATGATTTTCGTTAAGTTTTATTGGAATTAAAGGCACAGTAGAGGTTCTTTCACGTCATAATTCAAATCCAATAAAAATTTCTAAATCCACCCATGCGTTAGAGTCGCGAGAGTCCGGTTTTTTTTACGCGAAAAAACTAATTTTTTGTTATGCACCCATTTTTATCCGTCCTATTTTCGATAAGTGAAAAAATAAATAAATATTTAAACCGTATTTTGGTCAAGAATTCGCATTAATTCCCACCAAAGACAAAAAAAGTTCCAATTATTAAATTATCGTGGTTTAGTTATTCGATATACTATTCAATTTCTCTAGTATTTTAATATTTTCTCATATTTCTGAATACATATTAATATAAGGTTGTCTTTATAAGACGCATTAACTATTTCAAACAATAATATACGTAATTATATCGTAGCAAGGAATGGTAATGATATTATCCCCAAAATGGTACTTCAAACAGTTTGGTTTGGTGAATCTGGGTGCGTTCAACTCTTGAAGGCTCCAATTTATTTCTGCTAAGTCTGAACACATAAAACAGTAAACATCACTTTAAAATAAGCGGGCATTTCTTGTTAATATAATACTATATACATCTGTACTGTAAAGTCAACCAAGGTGGCATATTTTACGTTAACATGAAAAGCATACATCAAATACCGAAGAGCCTTGGTTAACTTAAACGAGGTTTTTTCAATTTTTTAAAAATCAAAATTACTTTTTCTAATTTTGAGTTGTTAAAAAGCACTTGATCAGAGTTCTTTTACGCAAAATATAAATTTGCAAATACATAAAGAAACACATAAAAAATTAGCATATACAAGGAATTTTACATCTTCCATAGAATGAGTGATTTTTCGCCACTTCAAATCACTTCGTCGAGCGAATCCAAATTTGTTCCCAGTTCTAAAATGTCCCATTTTTTATATTCATATTTTGCGTAGAAAAGTTGACAAAAGTTAAATTGACATAAGCGGATATTATTTATTCAAGTAATCATATACACAACATGTAAAGATACCCCTTCGATCAGGAGATATACACGTGTTCATGTTCTAAAGTCTCCCATTTTTTATTTTCGAATTTTGACAAGATAAAGAAGCACATATAACTATTATATACGCGCAAGCTGGTTTTTAATAGAATGGTAATAAAAAAATCCACCCTAAAGTGAAGACATTTCGCTCTACCGTCAATAGAGCGATAGGCCTTTTTCCTACTTTAGCTGGGTTGGGAAAAGCCACGTTTGTTCAGTTTTTAAAGTTTCCCATTTTTTCCTCCGATTTCTTGGTAGTTAAGAAAACTAAACTACGCTCAAAATGAGTGTACACTATTAGAAAATGTAGAACTGTACATGATTACAATATATATTTCATATTAACTGAATAAGAGCCGATTTAATGAGAGATGGTTTTACTGCTCAAATACGATCAGTTCAAATATGTCTGATCCGTTCATTTTCTGAAGTCTCCAATTTTTTTCCACCGTTTTAAAGTCGACAAATGAATGGTGTAAAATACTCTTTAACTATTTGCGAGTGTAAATGTATTTACAACTGCAACCTATAGTGCAAAGGAATGACATGGTGATAGTTTTAGTGAGACGAGTTTTTCAAACTCTAAACTAGCTTGGTTCAGGTAATCCAATTTTTAAGTTTATTTAAGATTTCATACATATTTCTCCTTAGTCTAATTAAATTGAAGCAATAAATAAGTATTATATTATGCGGGCACACTTTTTAAATGAAAATATATACAAAGTTGATCCCTATAATATCCAGAAATGACATAGAAAGCACCGAATCGAAAAGCGGTCACCACACTTGAAATACGAGGCTAGACTGAAAGGCAATCCAAACAAATGCCTTGTATACCACAAAAAAAACGACCTTCAGAAGCACTCCTGGCCTGGTGACATGTGGAAGTAACATTCCCCAAACTCAACACGCATGCTTAGGTTTGAGGTCGTTACATTATTCATCCAGTGTAGTATTTTGTAGAAGCGGATGAAGTATGGAGACGTGTTCTAGTGTTGTGTGCTATATATATATATATATATATATATATATATATATATATATATATATATATATATATATATATTTATTTATTTATTTATTTATTTATATTCGTCCGAGATCACTGACCCACAGGCCATTATATACATCAAAGCAAACTCGTATTTTTGAAGATTAGATTCAAAAAAGACCAAAGGCGAATCTCTTGTCAAAAGCGTATGTATCGCATATCGCCATATTGGAGTCGAGTTTGTCGTGGTTTTTAATGGCAGCAGCCTGGCCAGCCAATAATAATCTCGCAAATATTACAATACAACGCTCCTCCACACACACAATTCACGCGGGCAACTGGAAATTGAAGCTATTACGAAACCAATTATACATTTGAACCAATATAAACACTCCTTTGGAATCACTTCTGGGCAGATTTTTTCTCATCTCCAATTCATTGGTCGAAAAATGATGAACGGTGGTGTGCGAGTCAAATTCAACTATTCCCCGATCATTCTGACTGTCAAATGAACACCTGAACGCACAAGATCCCGTATTCTGTCAAAATTTTTATCGGTATTTGAAGATGAATGCCATTCGCTTCGTGTTTCGTGTCCAATCGACTCTCCACATTCTGAAAACGACCTAAACCACAGAAAATAACCTGGGATCTTGACAAAAACTATCTTTGTAGTCCTGTTGGAGTTTGAGAAGAGGTATCCTTTGCACTGTGACCAATTCTGGAGCAGCAAAACCTGATAGCAAGCCGTTTAATATATATCACTCAATTTTATAACATATATTTTAGGATATAATATATAAATAATATCGCTAGGGACACCTAAATGAGTCGATCGAATTCAAATCCGCTGTGTGGCTTTAGAAGGAAGTTATATTGAGGGTGTCATGATAATGTTTCAATTTTAATTCATTTAAAAGATTTTTAAGAAATTAGACTCATTCCATAGTTTACCAACTACGTATTACAATGAATTCAGTTCCTATTTTGTTTGTAAATCTTTGATTTATTAATTAAAATGCCTGAGTAATGTTTACATTAGTGAATGATTACACTAGTGAATTTTACAAGTAAAATTATAGATTATAGAAAATTATAGAGATTTAATCTGAACAAAACAGTCGATCGTATTGTCAGATTTCAAACGAGTGACGTCATAGGTCACGTGTCTCAGTGGTACTCACCCATTGGTTGAGGGATTTCCCGTGTAAATTGTAGAGTAAAATGGATTCTGGACTTACCTGGAGAAAAAACAGAGAATTAGTTACCAATTTGTTAGTTGTGTGTGTAGAATTTTGTATATGTTTACAGCATTTTAAATACCGTTCAATAATAAATGTATTCAATAATTTATCGCCATCTTTTAAATATTACGCATATGTTACGAGAAAGAAACTTGAATTTCTCATTAATATATTGACACGAAGAAAGATTTGCTTTCATATCTCAGTAATTATCGGAGATATTAAAATATCACCCAGGACATAATTTGTAGTAAATAAAATTGCCTTTCAAATGATACCATTTGTGTGAGCGAACCTTCTATAGTTTTTGAGAAAAAGACATTTGTTGAATATGCATAGATTTAACGTAATACTTTTACCAATGGTTACTGTCCCCATGAATTGATTATTCATTGTAAACACGTAATTAATTTTTACAAAGCATGATTCAATTGTAAATTCACCATTTATTTCTGTTTATAAGGGCTAATTATCATCAAAGAGCATGCTAAATTATTCTCAAAATTTTACCCATCAAAAACAAGTAAAAACGGTAAAGCGAAATTAATATGGATAAACAAAAACATATCAACGCACGAAAAACATAAAAAATAATAACAAAATTGGTATTTTAATTAAGAAGCAGAAATATATATATATATATATATATATATATATATATATATATATATATATATATATATATATATATATATATATAATCTTGGAAAAATAAAAATTATAATTACGGAAACATGACATGCTTACCAACTTCATATCTTATAACCCTTCATGGTAAACTTAATTACAACATTTTTCAAATATTCTCACAACCAAACACAATACTATCGACTAAAACTGTATATCGATAATCGAAAATAACAATATAAAATATTTTATATTTCGATAAATCGCCCAAAACGTCTTCATTGTTACAACCGTTGCATCGAAATTAGTCGACCAATCGCTTCCATCACGATTTCGATATAAATAACGCTTATTTATAATTTCTAAGAATATATATCGCAAGATCCATATCTATAAAAACATACAAGCCCATTAATTAAATGTTTACACAACAGGTAGACTCGATATAAATCTCCATATCAATGATATTCAACCTATTTCATATCGAAATTTATCGATTATGTAATGTATCGATTGGTACGTATCTATAATATATACCCTATATATCAATACTGAGTATGAGAGAAAAAAAGTGTATTTTACACGTCACAAATCGTCATTAAATCTATTTTATCGAATTATATCGCAATTATACGGTGTCAATTGTCACGAAAATGCATTAAATCGTTGATTTATCTTTTTAAAAATTACCTTATTTTATAGCTGTATCGATTTTTTTCATATTTCATGCGAATTCATTCATATGTATTGTATCTCGTCATATATCGTCGTTTAGATTATAATATCGAACTATATCGAAATAAAATGTTGTCGACAATATCGATTACGTCTTGAAAATCGATTATATCGTAAATGAATCTTTTATTTATCAAAGTATTTCAGTGTTGTAGCGACTATTTAAATTTTTTTCGCGAACTCAATCACCTGTATTGTATTTTTAGTCATATATCGTTCGTATCGCAAATCGTATTTAGACTACTGTATCGAATTATATCGCAACTATACGACAATATCGACAATCGATTATGTCTAAAAAATCGATTATGTCGTTGATATATTCTAAAAATTGAAATATTTTTAAGTTATATCGTTTATATTTCATATTTTTTGCGAATTTAATAATCTGTATTATATTTCGCCATATATCGTTTGTATTTGAAAATAGTTAATCAGACTATTATATCGATATGTATCGAAATTATAGAATGTCGATTTTATCGTTTATATATTGAAAATCGATTAAATCGTTCATGCATCTTTTTTAAATTAAATTATATTTTTAAATTATATAGTAAAAATTCATAGCAGATCGATATTTTGCTTTATATATCGATTTAATCGATATTTGTGGTCGAATAGATATAAGTTTAGACCCTTTAATGTAATAATCTTTAAAAATGAGTCTAATGGACCAGACTATCATGATGAAGTACCGTAAATGTTTCCAAATGACTTCGCAAAACCCTACTTCCCAGACTAAACAGAATTCGCAAGCAAAGTCGCGAAGTTTGGTCGGCGGTTGCTAAGTTTCTTCTGGGTCAACAACTTCAAAAACACTTTCACAGCTAAAAAGTTCAACAAACTTAGTTTTTTATTACTTTTTCAGAAACAAAAAAAATTACGAGAATTTCACTTGGAGAGAAATTGTTCCTGCCAAACTTTTTGAACTTTTATTACCCCAAAGTTTTTTGCTATTTTTTTCACAACCGCGATACAAACTGTTGCCAATTTGAAACAAAAAAAAACCCAGGGCTCTATTTTAAAATTCAAATTTTTCCCACCATAAAAAAAAGAGTTTTCAAGGCGTAAAGTTTTCCCAAAAGGTCATTTTTTATGAATTTGAAGTTGTCCCAAAGATCTGTGGCAACACGTGGCTATGACGTGGAAAACATTTTAACGGGATTTCAATTTAAAATATTGTTTCATAATTGGGTTGAATTAATTGTAAAAACTGTAAAAAAGGGCATTATTAAGAAAATGATAGAGTATCTTGGTTGAATTTACGACAAAAGATCAGCTTTTGAAACTAAGCGTATGTAGATACGATCTTACACAGAGATATTTCTTTAAATATATCATAAACTATAGCAGCCACGTTTACAAATTTGCTATCATTAGAAAGAAAATTTAATTTTCTTAATATTTCTTTATTGGTTATTATATCGTATCTCCGTAATTTACAAAGATATGAAGGAAATAGGAAATTAGATCAGAAATACTTTGGAGAATTTCATCTTCTACCTCATAGTATTGCCTTAATACTGGTTAAAATTAACCAATTATTTAAGAAATATATTATTTTGGCGAATATACATAGTTACCACCTATTAAACTTGAATTTAAAGGAAAGATATTCATGTTTTTTTTAACAAAAAATCATAAATTTTGGACTATCTTTCAGTAATATTTTACCTCTATTAAAAAGAGACCTGATCACTCAGTAAAAAGGAAATATCCAAGTAATTAGATAATTGATTCAAGTTTAGCGAAAAAATTTACGTATTTGAAAGATTAATTTGTTCTATAGTCCTATTGGGTTTTTCTTGGATATTTAAGTAAGTATTCTATAGGCGAAAATTAATGCAATTTCCTTACAAACCATCTTGAGACGTGTTCTACTTGGGTGGTCTTATAAGTACCCGGCCTGACCTAGAGATGGCAGTATTTATTTGAAAAATATAAAAAAAATAGATTATCCAAAAACACATTTCCTTCTTCCCCCTGAGAACTCGAATGAATTTCAGGTTGCCCTGGCAACACTCTAGCGACCAAGAGGTCACGAGTCGCTCACTTAGGAACGTAAGCCGATATGTACCAGGGAAACCATGTGAATTTGCACATTACCACGACTTTTAGAAGATAAAAATACATGCCTAAACCTAGAAATGGCGGCATTTCTTTGAAAAATATTATTGTTTACCAAAGTACGCATCCTATAAAGCAGATGTTTCAATTTTGAAGACCCCATGTTGTTTAGTAATCGTTTGGCATTTATCATTTAGAGTTTTCATTGGATAGTCGTAAATATAACGCACGTGAGTCGCGGTAGTCCACGGGGTAGCGAGTTGGACTGCTGACTGGAGGGTCCCGGGTTCGATTCCCGGGCAAGGCACTCTGGGCACCTGCAGCTCCACCCAAGCTAAAGTGATTTTTCGACTACCAGATATTCCTGGGGAACCATAACCGGCACAGGGAAAGGAACTGGCCCCCCTACCCTGATGTGTTATTTTCACACGCCGTCGGGCTTAGTACTGGGTGAACTCTACCTTCACCCATACCAAACCGACCTTCTCAGGGTTGATTACTACTGTGTCTATGGTTTATATAACCCATTATAGAACTATTAAGATTTTCCTCAAACATTAACCTAAACCTACTGCTATTTCCAAAAAAAAAACCCCTTGGAAGTAATATGCCTCTTATAATTATGATAACTCTTTATTAAACCTAATATAATTTGAAGTCTACAGTGTATTGCTCATGAGAATATCTGGCAAAGCAGAATATTCTAAATTGTAACGCAATATTTTATTTTTTTTAAATCGTATTTTGACCATTTTTTAACTTTCAAAAGTTAAGTACAATTATACGAGGGTCATCCGGAAAGTAGTACCCGTTCGTGCCGCATGAAGTGCTGACGACGCGAGTAGCCGCTGGACGAGGTCAGATAGCTTCAGTGGCTTGTCTGCCTTCTCTGAGCCAAGTTGCGTGACGCTAGCATTGCCTGTGTTGTTTTTGTGATTGTTTACAATGTTTAAAAAAATTGAGAACGCCGCCAGTTGTGAAGTGAGGGCAGTGATTAAATTCCTCAATGCAAGAAACGTTCGCCCATGTGATATTCATCGCCAATTAAAGGAGGTGTATGGAGACAATGTAATGGACGAGTCGTCTGTTCGGCGGTGGTGTCGCAACTTCAACATGGGGAGGGGGAACACACACGACGATGAGCGTTCGGAGAGACCGTCTGTCATTACAGACCAACTGGTGAGCTCAGTTGACGAATTCGTGAGGAACGATCGGCGCGTCACAATTGATGACATCTGTGAGCATTTTCCCAATGTTTCTCGAACAATTGTTCATGAAATTGTTAAACACCATCTGCATTATGCAAAAGTTTGTGCAAGATGGGTCCCTCGCGTATCTCAATGAGCTGGCGGCGAAGGACTATGCAGCAGGAATACAGAAACTTGTCACACGTTATGACAAATGCCTTAATTTGCTTGGAGATTATGTTGAGAAGTAGTTTAAAGTATCCTCTTTCAAATAAAATTTTTTATGTTTGTTAATATTTACTTTTGTGTCTTTATTTCACGAACGGGTACTACTTTCCGGATGACCCTCGTACTAAAGGGTTTAATACACACATAATTATAATTCTATTGATTTAACTAAAATATTAAGTCCACGGTAGCCTATGCAATTTAACAATATATTTAGTTCACATTCAAAATATTGCAATGGTGATGATTTGCGACGTTTTTTTGAGAGAATTTTTGCACGTATTACAGGATTAACGATTACAATCAAATGGTCACCTAATATAGACTGTATTGAGGTTAATAGGAAAATAATTTTTTACGCTGATCAATTGCGAAGTACATAGGAAGGCCCATAAGTACCCGGACTGACCAAGAGATGGCGGTAGTTGTTTGAAAAATATGACTTTATTAAAAAGTACGCGATCTATAATCATTTGCTTAAAGTTTAAAGAGGCCACGTGGTTTAGTATTTGTTTGGAAACCATCGATAAGTGAATCTTTTAAAGTGAATTTGGGAGAAGTTGTATTTTGAAGAACTTTAGGAAGCATTTGTTAAATTACAAATACAAATATAATTCCATTTTTTCCCGGAGAATTCGCATTATTTTCATACTGGTAACTGTACTTTGAAGAAATTATGATACAAAATTAAGCCGTATCTAATAAACAAATCTTTTTTTTCCCCCCTTTGAAAACTTTCCCGATACTTTTCATACAAACTACGTATTTTTCTTAAATTTATGAGTCGGTATACGTTTCTCTAATTACTCAAACATCTATGATTGATGTATCTTTTGGACAACGTAATAATATTCCTGATTAGTTTCGCAATTAAACCTGGAATTCGCAAATATTTTCGCAATTTATCACATCTTAAAGATCAACCAAGAGCGTCTTAGCTGAGCTAAGTCGTTTGGGTTAAACATGTGTGGACGATATCCCCGACGGAAAAACCAACCTACACCCGACGCTAATTTCCCAGACTATAGGGAAAACACCCTCACCCCCTGAAAACCCTCTATAAGACACACCCCTGCCGTTCTAACTACCCAAGGAAGCAATAAGGTTTTGAAAGAGGGTGGTTTGTATGGGGTGGGGGTAGGTATGAAGCAAAATCTCCCCTCCCTCACATACAACGCCCTGAATACGACGAACCAAAACCACCCCCTTGCTTCTCAGCTAAGGGTTGGAGTGATATATACGACCTTGCACGCTCTAGGGTCGGCAGACAGCTCCTGGTATTAATATAGACTTGGAAGGGGAGGTTTTCTCAACCCTTGAGCAAGCCTAGCAGTATTGAGGGTGTTGGGAGATGGTATGGGAGGGAAGAACCAAGTTGGGGGGTGTACAGAAATTTCTCCAGGGGGTTGGAAGGGAAGATATCTTAGACTAATACTCGATGGCGGATGATAGGGCACGTTTCAAGATGGCTGGTAAAGAAATTTCAAGAATTCTTAGCTCTAATATTCTTACTAAAACGTCTGAGAAAGACCCAACTGGACAATACCATAATTAGAACGATTTCTCGTTGAAATACAGTGCAAATTAAGCTTTGGAATACGTAATTTGCTTCGCAAAAGTTGAATCGATTCCCTAACTACATAGGAAGGCCCATAAGTACGCGGCCTGACGTAGCTATAACGGTAATTGTTTGAAAAATAGGACAAAATTAGAAAGTATGCAATCTATAGAGCATACAGTATGTTTCAAGTATGAAGAAGCCACGTTGTTTAGTATTCGTTTGGCAGCCAGCAATAGTGGACGTTTACAATTGAATTTGTGGAAATGGTGAGAAAATTGGTCATCGTTACTTGTGATACAATTTTACTTTTATTAATTTGAAAGGCCTCTTAGCTCCCAAACCAATATAGTAAAAGCTTAACTGGATTATTTTACTCTTTTGGAAGTGAGTCTGCTCCTTCTTCGTTTATACAGCAGTAATATAATAAACAATTGGGTGGCAGAGTTTACGAACGAGGTCGTACGAGCTGTCAAAGACGAGAACATCGCTATTGGAGTCGGCCAAATGAGGTGTGACGACTCATAGAAACGGTGAAGAAAATCCACAAAGTGATACTGGATGATCGTCGACTGAAAGTAAGCGAGCTAGCAGACATAGCAGGCATTTCAAAAAGTGCGGTACATCGCATATTAACTGAAGATTTGGGCATGAGAAAGCTGTGTGTAAGATGGGTGTCGCGTTTGCTCACACTCGAGCAAAACCAGTGTCGTGTAGATGTTTGAATTTAGAGTGTTTAGCGAAGTTTCACCGGAACCAAGCAGGATTTTTACGCGGTTTCATAACCGTGGATGAAACATGGATCCATTACTTCACACCCGAGACGAAAGACCTATCAAAACAATGGATTCAAAAAGGGAAAACTGACTCCAAAGAAGGCGTAGACCGTTTCATCTGCAGGCAAGGTCATTGTGTCCTTATTTTGGGATCCGCGTGGGATAATTTTCATTGACTATCTTTGAAAAAGGCAAAACTATCAACGGCGAATATTATGTGAATTTATTGCAACGTTTCAAGCGAAAAAATTAAGCAAAATCAGTCGCATTTGGCTATGAAGAAAGTGTTTTTTTCATCAAGACAATGCACCAGCTAAACACAAATACAGCTAAACACACTATTTCAATGGCCAAAATTCATTAATTAAACTTTGAATTGCTATCTCGTGCACCCAATTCGCCAAATTTAGCCCCCTCTCAGATTATTTTCTGATTAAAAACTTGCAAAAATGGTTCTGTGGCCAAAGATTTTCCCACAAAAATTCTGCTTTGTTTCTGTGAAACTTTGCTAAACACTCGTTTGAAACATCTTCACGACACTGGTTTTGCTCGAGTGTGAGCAAAACGCGGGACCCATCTTACACACAGCTTTCTCATGTCCAAATGTTCAGTTAATACCCGATGTACCGCACTTTTTGGAATGCCTACTATGTCTGCTATCTCGCGCACTTTCATTCGACAATCATCCTGTATCACTTTGTGGATTTTCTTCACCGTTTCTATGAGTCGTCATAACCTCATTTGGCCGACTCCAATAGCGATGTTCTCTTCTTTGACAGCTCGTACTGTGGCCTCGTTCGTAAACTCTGCTGCCCAATTGTATTATTTATTACTGTTGTATAAACAAAGAAGGAGCAGACTCAATTCCAGAAGAGTAGAATAATCCAGTTAAGCTTTTACTGTATTGGTTGGGGAATTTGAGGCCTTTCAAATTACTAAAAGCAGTATTGTATCACATGTAAGGAAGACCGATTTTCTCCGTATTTTCACTATTTCACATGAAAACGTTCACTGTTGATGGCTGCCAAACAAATACTATACAACGTGGCGTCTTCAAACTCGATACATATGCTTTATAGATTGCGTACTTTCTAATAGTGATATATATCAAACTACTACCGCCATCTCTAGGCCAGGCCGGGTACTTATGAGACCATTTCGTGTTCGGGTTCCATGACGGTTTTCCGCAAATGCGATCGTAATATTCATTAATAGTGCCAATGATATGATTTCGGAGATTATATTTTGGGAAAAAATAGGGTAATACTGTTGATAAGTGTAATTGTAACGGTTTAAACTAACCGATAGACATATAAAAAGGGTATATTGTTGCTTCTAGTGTTGCTATGGCTATGAATAACAATAATTTTTCAAAAAAAGGCGTATTATTACGTAATTTTTGGGGTTACTTATGTGAGCATCCTAGTATTTTAATTAAACTTTAAGATGCAACACACTCTTCCCAAAAATTAACAATTTCTCCACTTAAGTCTTGAAGAAATATCTTCCCCAGCAAGACATCCTATCTCAAAGTGTTTAATTTTTCAAAGAAAATACCCTGAAACACTTCCTCCACGCGCGTTTAATTTTTCAAAAAAGGGTACGGGAAACAAACCCTGTCTCCATCCCCTACCACCTTCAAGGATCCCTTTATACATCCTTAAAACCAGACCCTTCCTTCTATCTAATTACACTTCCAGCATAAACCCTTGGCCCGTATAAGGGTACGGAAAAGGGTTACTTCCTAAGAGATCCTGGCCGCAATACCACAGGGTCTTCCACATAACCCTTGGTTCAAGAAGGTGCACCCTAGACCTTTCTCCACCATTAAACCCTGACTGAAGTCGAGAGAGGGGAAACCCTTACCATCTAGACCGCACCCTTAATTACAGCAAGGCCGTGCGAAAAAATCCTTAATGCGTTCCCTTACACTCCTTACCCCTTTTACTTCAGCTAGGGTGCTTCTTTGTCGGCAGGGTGGAGAAGATGGGTTAGATTAAGGGTGCGATGGATGTATGGCCAACGTTTCGATAAATATCCGAGATGACTTCTCCTTATATTTTCATGGACGGTTGCCAAGTTTGCGTTCTTGGAAAGTCTGAGGTGAAGGACGTAAGGACTTGGAGAAATTTTTTTTACATGATTTACGTATACGTTTGGGGACTTTTTGTATTCCTGAGGTATCTTCTGCATGGATTCGGTTGTAGTTAAACGTATTAACTTAACGTTGGTTAACTACTTTTACGCGAGAACGTAAACGTAAGAAGTTAACGTAAGACCTTAACTTAAGAAACTGACTTAGATAAGATTTATCATGATATTTTGAACCAGATGCAAGAAATTCTAAAGGACCTAACTTAAGAGTTACAGTTAAGTAAGAAGTTAAATTAGGTAGCAACATTACGTCATAACCTAATGCAAGAACGTAATTTATATCAGAACTGGAAGTAGTTGAGAACTTCAAGTAAGAAAGCAATGGAAGAACTTTGTGAAAGTAAGAACTTAACGTAGTATGAACGTAAAGCAAGAATATCATGTAAATATTACATATCCTTAATAACTACATTTAAATAAAAACTTCACGTAGCTATAAATACAATAAACATTTTCACGTAGATAAGAAATTAAATGTAAGTTAGAACTTCATGTAGGTAGAGAAATTCCCGGAATAACTTAAGGTAATTCATAACTTTACGTAATTATAAATTCAACATGAAGTAAAGTGAGGTAAACATTATCAAGACACTAGTGAAATGTACTGACATATGTTTATACGGTGATTATGATCTGAAGTTAAAACATCCGTCTTCAAAGTAGATTGAACGTTTTCTTGAAGATAGCCGAGATAAGACGCCAAGACGGATTAAGATGAAACTAGGCCTTTATAAAGACCTTCCTATTCCCATCACCTGTGTTTGACGTTGATACAACATTGATCGTGTGTGCAATGGTCCCTTGTCCTTCTTCTTATCTAATCGTCATTATAATAATAACTGTTATCCGAATGATAATATATGAATAGTAAATTGAATTATAGTAAATTATCAACAGTGCACACACTACTATGTATACTATTTTATTACCATTGAATGACACGATATGATTGGATGAATGGACATGGATGGATCCTTGATGACACACACACACACACCAATGAATGACACCATGACACAATGCACACCATTCAGAGCACATTATATTCAGAGAGCACATTGATATATATGTTAGCCGTTGTTTCTGTATAATTAATAAACTTAAATCACCCCATTGATCCAATGATCACCACAATCCTCCTAATCCTCCCGTACTAATTATTATTCTTAAAATAGATCTTTGCCCCTTTTCGCGACTTATTCCTATATATATTCCCGATATAAAATGCGATTAAATGTGATGATAATGATGTTTGGGGGGACATTGTACGTGTCATATCACACTTTGGGGAACACGAGATGGTGATAATATGTTTGTTGGAGAAGAGACAGACAATAAATAAATAAATAAAAAAGCAAAGAAGAAACGAATACATGTAGAAAACTACTACTAATGATAATTAAATAAGAAGAACCTTAATAAGAACTGAGCTGCCTTTATATAAGAGGAGGAGGACTTCCAAAGGGGAGGAGGGTGCTTTATTATTAAACAGTGGAAATGAATATAAGAAGAAGATGGAATATATAATAATAAGAAGAAGAAGGCATAGATAGCCATTACTACGAATTGACAGAGAGAGTACTTTGAAGAAGGTATAGACAGCAAAATCATTGATATGTATAGACTCTCAATTTAGCGGAAAAATGTTTTTATGGCCTCGGATCGCGTATTTATTGGACACTCCTCGCAACCCACGCGTTTTTACGCAAATCCAGTCGTCATTATAATAATCTCGACCTCAACATAGGGTCACGTGACCATATTGACACATTCTAAACTCTTTAAACTGTTTAAGAAGTTTCAGCTCTCGACGTTTCAGCCGAGCGAACGATAAGACTTCTTCCCTTCGCGTCACGTGACTCCCCACTCCCCACATTCCCTTCTTCCCCAAAGGTCAAACATCGGCGAATCAACACGCCCGTCTCCATGGCGACAACCAAATCAACAATCCCTCCCGCCAAAATCTTCCCCGCCAATTCCTTATTCTTACGCGTCAAGTGCCTCTCCAGTGACACTCGACTTGAACTCGACTTAAAAAGACGGTCGTTTGAAGTGGGAAGACTTCATACAGCTCTTCGCCAAGTCTTTTTCCAGAAAAAGGGAAAAAATATATGCTAAAACGGCTTTTTTTCCAAAAAAAAAGACTCGCATCTTCGTCAGTCATTTGTTTTTTTCCTCTCCCTCGTACTTTTCGCGGGAAAATTTCGGTTGTCGTGGTAACCACGGAGCCAGACCATAGCGCTATGCGCCTTTCTTTTGTTTTTATTCCCCCTTACGTATTTTTTTCGCGCGAATATCTAATGTTCTTTTGTTTCCCCCCTCTTTCACGTCTGCATCTACGTGCAGAAAACTACAGAATTACAGGAATGGTGTGCGGCAGAGGTTAATGTGTGTTTGTGTGTGTGCGAAAATGTAAGAAAAAACGACGAATGTTTAAGCGCAAGCATTTACATGACGCAAATAGTTGAGTAGCGTTTAGCGAATAATAAATTGGACGTCATTTGAAGAGGTGATTATTTTGGAAGAGATGTTTTAATGCTCATGTACATTATATATAAACAAATATATATATATGTATGTATATATGTATGTATATATATATATATATATATATATATATATATATATATATATAACCATTAACACAGTTATCAACCCGAAGGTCGGTTTAGTAGGTGATGGTAGAGTTCACCCAGTACTCAGCCCTATACGGCGTGTGAAATTCACGCCTCAGGGTATTAAGGGGGACCAGTTCCTTCCCCTGTGCCGGTTATGGTTTCCCAGGAAGATCTGGTACCCGAAAAATCACTTAAGCTTGGGTGGAGCTGCAGGTGCCCGGAGTGCCTTGTGCCCGGGAATCGGGAATCGAACCCGGGACCCTCCGTGGTCAGCAGTCCAACGCTCTACCCACTGGACATCCGTGACCCACATATATATATATATATATATATATATATATACTCATATATACAGAAACATATATAAGGAAAAGGGATAGGAACACGTATAAAGGACGAACACAATAGAGGTGGGGAAGGCGGAATCGAACGGATCACAAGAGTAAAAATATCTCCTCAACCGGGACTCGAACACCGGATCTTTCCACTTGCCGGGCGGATGCTCTTAACCACTTGAGCTATCGAGGATATGTAATTTACCCTGAGATATTTTTACTCTTGTGATCCGTTCGATTCCGCCTTCCCCACCTCTATTGTGTTCGTCCTTTATACGTGTTCCTATCCCTTTTCCTTATATATGTTTCTGTATATATGAGTATTTATTCGCCGTTTGGCGGGATTTCGTGTTTGAATGTGTATTTGGCCAATGTGGCTCATCTCTTTCTTCTGGCTATGCGTGCCACGAAACGCACTGTTCTTTTCCTGTATGATGTTGTATGAATTCTAACCACTGGCCTTTCCTCTTGTGTATTGTCTATTTCTCCTTCGGTGGGTGAAAACAGCCCCCTGACGCCATCTCTTGGCTAAAGAATCGGGGCGCTTGGCGACATATAAGACCCACGGATCTCAGGGTAAATTACATATCCTCGATAGCTCAAGTGGTTAAGAGCATCCGCCCGGCAAGTGGAAAGATCCGGTGTTCGAGTCCCGGTTGAGGAGATATTTTTACTCTTGTGATCCGTTCGATTCCGCCTTCCCCACCTCTATTGTGTTCGTCCTTTATACGTGTTCCTATCCCTTTTCCTTATATATGTTTCTGTATATATGAGTATTTATTCGCCGTTTGGCGGGATTTCGTGTTTGAATGTGTATATATATATATATATATATATATATATATATATATATATATATATATATATATATATATATATACATTTATATACATATACACCGATTGATCGGGTTGATTACTGTGTTTATGGTGCATACACCTATCTAATAAGTTGAATCTTGGAAGTATATTATAATGTAATATCCATATAGTTTGCCGTCTGAAACATATTGAATGCATTCGATACAATGCATAGTACAAAATTTTCCATTTTTATGTGTTATGTGCATTAAACATTAACAGTATCGAATTAATACCCACGCGTGCATCGATTCGTATCGATACATCAATTCTTGTTCATTGTTTACTTTTTAAAGAAATCGACAGTCGTTTCTAAGGAAAAGGGTTGGGACTCTTTAAAAACCCTTTACTTAAAAAAAAACCCCTTCTCACGAGTTGTTTGACTTTAAATTCAGTTCCTAACCAGTTGAAATAATTGGAGTGTTACCCTTAAGGGTATTTTAAAAGGAGTTTATGGGGTACCCTTGAACAATTTCCATTTATATAACATCGGAAGAGTAGAATAAGAAGTTTGGAGAAGCAGGAAAGAAAAATAATCAGGGTCGATAGTCGTATCCTTACGATCCTATGGACCCTAGGGTACATGGCGGAGGGTGACAGGATTCGTTATGAGGGGTGTGAGGATTTTTCCTACCATTTGAGTGCGTCTGAGAGAGGGGAAGTTTGTTTGGAAATGGATTTAAATTCAGGGGTAAGTAGGAATAAGGGTTCTTTCAAGGGTTCTTTCAAGGATACCCCTAAGGTGACGAGGAATCGGCTGATAAAGAATGGATGAGCCGGGGAAGAACCCTGTAAGGGATCGGAAGGTGTGTTTGAGAGTGAAAACGAGAGAGAGAGGGAGGGGGGGGAACTGATTTTTTTTCTTTTCTTATATCCTTTTTATGATACCCTTATTTTAATTTTACCTGAGTGCACCCTGAAAAAAAGGGTATTTCTTTTTTTCTCCCAAAGAAAGAGGGGTTTTCTTAGGAGGAGTAAGTGCATGAATTTAACATCAATGCTTTGTTTAAAAGGAGGGGGATGGGGTTTGCATTGTACCCTAGGGTTTATAAGACCTTATCCGAACTCGGAGAATATAAAAGAAAATATTTTTTGTATAAATAAATCATTGGTGTTAAACATATAATATAATTAATTTATTTAAATCATATATATGAATACTCTTTCAATATATTAAATATTATTTTTAAGGTTATCTACCGGTTAAGGTAGGTTTTTGGATGGACAGAGCTACCATATAAAACATTTTGTGACTCGTGAAAAAACACAAAATCCAGCATCCTAAATCAGGTCCCTCTTCATCTCTGAGTACCTTCTTCCTCCCTTCGTCTCCTATCCAAGACATCCCTATTCCCTGTTCCTGCCCTTTCATGGTTAGCCCAACATTCTCCCCTCTATTACAGTCTTCAACATCCCACTATTGCCGATCAATACCCCCTTCATCCACTTTTCCTGCCTCCTTGGTAATATCTCCCAACAAAACCCTCTCTTAGCCCACCATACCAAGTACTTCCTCGTTTGTTTTCTTCTCTGTCCATATCACCTGCTCCATTCTTCTCCACACCCAAATATCTACAATAGCCTCCAGTCTACGTCTATCCTCCTGCTTCAATTACCACGTTTCCGCGCCGTACATAGCTACGCTTCATATCAAAGTTTTTACGAGTCTTTTCTCAATATTCTTACTGAAAGTCCCTCTCATCTTAACTCCCTCCTCCTTGTGTGAAAGCCTCTTTGCCTAGCGCAATTCTTCTCCTTACGTCCCCACTACTTTGACCTTGTTGGTCCAAAACACTTCCGAGATACGTATTAAACTGTTCTATCTGCTCTAGTTTTTTCACTCCTATTTTAATGTTTAGCTGAAGCCTTTTTCTTTCTAGAAAATCGCATAACCTTTGATTTATTAATATATCGATTCTCATCCCATACCTGTCGCACTGAATTACCGCAAGCAATGCTTGCAAACCCGCTATTGGCTGACTGACAAACTAAAGCTTGGTCATCCAATCAAACCTAACTAATTTTACGAATTCCCCGAAATTAAATATATAACCCTTAAAATGAAAATAATATGTATAGAGAATCGAACATTATTTTAATATCGATATTCTTTCGATATAATAATGTCGTTTCTGTACTAATTTCAAATCGCAGAATCAATACCATGGAATTTCATCCATGTACTCGCGTCAGATAAATCTAAATTAAAATTTGCAAATAGAAATAAGGAACATTGTCTAAAGTGATACCAATATATTAATGAAGAAAATAATAATATAACAGCTCAAAATTAATATCAAATTTTCGATACATCGAATTGAATCGATAAACACCTGTCACTTTATACAATTTAATATATTTATTAGTTTTAGGTATCGAAATGTTCACAAAATTAATCGATATATGACGTGCAAATAATCGTATGACGACTTTTTTCGTTCGATATATCTTGGAAAATATACATCGAATTAAAATCGATATAAATCAAAGGAATAATATTATTAAACTATTGTTGTCAAACACGGTTAAGGTAGAATGTAGTAAAATTGCCAATATAATGAGTCTTGCTGCCACGACAAGGTCCGCCATGTTGGTTCGCGATCGTAAATTTTATAAACAATTGGCAAGACAAACATGGCGGACTGCGCAATCGAACTCATAAATTCTAACGCTAATATTAACAGTTATATACTCACACGACGCCGCTCGCTGTATTAGTTTGCGGATAATAACTTGTGGGAACACATGTCAAACAAACATAGCGAACTTCGAACTTTATTTTTTGCCTGAGTAACAAATAGTTTTGTTTGCAAGGCGCCGTCCGCCATGTTGGATTTGCGATTGTATATTAAGCAGCATATTGCCAAACTAACATGGCGAACTGCGCAGTCGAACTATGTTGAGAAATATGGCAGACCGCGAACTCAATCAATTGCATTATTATAGAAGGGTAGTCCCAGAAGTTCCCGACCAAACAAAGAAAAAACGAAGATTTTGGAAGAAAAATGTATTTATTCGTGAACATAATATACGAGGGTCATCCGGAAAGTAGTACCCGTTCGTGCCGCATGAAGTGCTGACGACGCGAGTAGCCGCTGGACGAGGTCATATAGCTTCAGTGGCTTGTCTGCCTTCTCTGAGCCAAGTTGCGTGACGCTAGCATTGCCTGTGTTGTTTCTGTGATTGTTTACAATGTTTAAAAAAATTGAGAACGCCGCCAGTTGTGAAGTGAGGGCAGTGATTAAATTCCTCAATGCAGGAAACGTTCGCCCATGTGATATTCATCGCCAATTAAAGGAGGTGTATGGAGACAATGTAATGGACGAGTCGTCTGTTCGGCGGTGGTGTCGCAACTTCAACATGGGGAGGGGGAACACACACGACGATGAGCGTTCGGAGAGACCGTCTGTCATTACAGACCAACTGGTGAGCTCAGTTGACGAATTCGTGAGGAACGATCGGCGCGTCACAATTGATGACATCTGTGAGCATTTTCCCAATGTTTCTCGAACAATTGTTCATGAAATTGTTAAACACCATCTGCATTATGCAAAAATTTGTGCAAGATGGGTCCCTCGCGTATCTCAATGAGCTGGCGGCGAAGGACTATGCAGCAGGAATACAGAAACTTGTCACACGTTATGACAAATGCCTTAATTTGCTTGGAGATTATGTTGAGAGTATCCTCTTTCAAATAAAATTTTTTATGTTTGTTAATATTTACTTTTGTGTCTTTATTTCACGAACGGGTACTACTTTCCGGATGACCCTCGTACTTTCAGCTCTCTACACACTTTTCCCAGCGATGTTAAATAAGTCCCATACCCTTTTTATAATAAATAACTGTTCTTCTTCTCAAAAAGGCCATCGACTACCGACATAATTTCTTCTCGATCAGAAAAAATAAAACCGCCAAGCCATTTTTGCAAGTTTGCAAAACAGAAAATAGTCCGGAGAGGTCTAAATCTGGCGAATATTATGCATGAGGTAGCAATTCAAATTTTAATTAATGAATTTTGGACATTGCAATGACGGATTTGTGAGCCAAATGCGACCGCTTTCGCTTGATTTCTTCGCTTAAAACGTTGCAATAAGTTAGCATAATACTCGCCGTTGTTAGATTTCCCTTTTTCAAAGATAATCAATGACAATTATCGCATTCCAAACCCAAAAAAACGGACGCCATGACCTTGCCCGCAAATGAAAACGGTCTTCGCCTTCTTTGGAGGCGGTTCTCCCTTTTCGAATCCATTGTTTCGATTGTTCTTTTGCCTCGGGTGTGAAGAAATGAATCCATTTTTCATCCGTGGTTATAAAACGACGCAAAAATTCTGCTTTCTTGCTGTGAAACTTCGCTAAACACTCTAAATTGAAACATCTTCACGACACTGGTTTTGCTCGAGTGTGAGCAAAAGCGGCACCAATCTTGCACACAGCTTTCTCATGGCCAAATTTTCAGTAAAAATACGATGCTAATTATATAAGAAGAACTGTCTTGCTAATGTGATTGGTTTTGTTAGCAGAAGGCCTTACATCAGATTGGTTTGCGATAGTCTAACTCGTAAACAATGGCGAAAGAAACATGGTTTACAGGGAGCACAGAAATCAATACGCCAAGATAGGTATACTCGCTGTTTTGACGCAGTAGTTCTGTTGTAAGCGGGGAGATATTATAAGAAAAGGCTCTATTTATCATTTATTCTCGGAAGAAGACGTCCGTGGCTTTGAGTGCTCGGTATTGTGACAAGGAGGTCCACTTTTTCCAGTTCATTGTGTCTCAGAGCGGAGGGATTATTTCCCGTCGCGGACCATTTGAATGGAAGCGGGGGATCGGTTAGTTGTTGTACGACCCGAACACGCCCACTTGGCCTTCGTATGTTCTTGAAGCGGCGATAAATCTGCCACCTATTGTGTGATCCTCGAACGAACGGGAGGTGGGTGTGAGAGTGGGAGATGGAGCTTGCATTTCCATCTTTTGAATTCGTCTTTTGCTTCGGTTCGACAAAAGGAAAGGTCGTTTTGCAGAGACCTGCCTGAGTATTTGTAAAGGAAGACATACGTCTTAAGGCAGTCATGTCCCTAACCTCCAGTTCAAGAGGTCCCGAGCTATATATATATATATATATATATATATATATATATATATATATATATATATATATATATATATATATACATATATATATATACAGGGGGAACGCTTCTCTCCGAACAAAATATCAAATTGAATTTCACCTGTCATTCCGTAGGTCCACTAGGGGTCGCGATTGGCGTCCATGAAAGCTGAAAGCTATAGGCATCTAATAAACAGTCATAATAACCTTCAAAATGGGCGAGATTTGTATATAAGTCTCCGCACCGTACATATACGCTCCATATCAAAGTTTTTACGAGTCTTTTCTCAATATTCTTACTGAAAGTCCCTCTCATCTTAATTCCCTCCTCCTTGTGTGAAAGCCTCTTTGCCTAGCGCAATTCTTCTCCTTACGTCCCTACTACTTTGACCTTGTTGGTCCAAAACACTTCCGAGATACGTATTAAACTGTTCTACCTGCACTATAGTTTTTGCCCTCCTATTTCAATGTTTAGCTGAAGCCTTTTTCTTTCTGGAAAATCGCTTTACCTTTGTTTTATTAATATACTGATTCTCATCCCATATTTGTCGCACCGAATTTCCAATTCACTAAGCAATGCTTGCTTGCAGCCCCTTGGCTGACTTACAAACTAAAACTTGGTCATCAGCATACCTTACTGATTTTACGAATTCCCCGCCCACCTTAATTCCTACCTCCAGTTCTTCCCATTAAGCCTTTTTATGAATCAAATCTTCAAAAAGACGAGTTTGCTTTGATGTTTATATATCGTGTGTGGGTCAGTGATCTCGGACGTCCGCTGCTCGTGTTTCATCATCAACAATAATTATGGCTTTTCCCAGACTCGCAACCACGAAATTCTACCACCCATATCAGATTAACAGTAGACCTATCAACTGCATCGTAAACCATAATAAACAGCCTTATAAAACGACGATTGAATCTCAGTATTGAGTCACTTTTTAATAGTCACGCTGGTTAAAAACTCGCAATTGTTGACATATATAGCACGCAACACTAGAACACGTCTCCATACTTCATCCGCTTCTACAAAATACTACACACTGGATGAATAATGTAACGACCTCAAACCTAAGCAAGCGTGATGAGGGGGGAATGTTACTTCCACAAGCCACAAAGGAGTGCTTTTGTAGCTCATTTTGTTTGTGGTCTACAAGGCATTTGTTTGGATTGCCTTTCAGTCTAGCCTCGTATTTCAAGTGTGGTGACCGCCTTTCGATTCAGGGGCTTCTGTGTCATTTCTAGACATTATTGGGTTCAACTTTGTATATATTTTCATTTATTACGTGTACCTGCGTATTATAATATTGATTTCATGCTTCTATTGACTTAAACTAAGGAGAAAAATATATGAAATATTAATAACTTGAAAATTGGATTACCTGAACCAAGCTAGTTTAGAGTTTGAAAAACTCGTCTCACTAAAACTATTACCATGTCATTCCTTTTCACTCTAATTTGCAGTTGTAAATACTTTTACACGCGCAAATAGTTACAGCGTATTTTAGGCGAAACACCATTCATTTGTCGTTTTTAAAACGATGGAAAAATATTGGAGACTTCAGAACTTGAACAGATCATACATATTTCAACTGATCGTATTTGAGCAGTAAAACCATCTCTCAATAAATCGGCTCTTATTCAGTTAATATGAAACATATATTGTAATCATGTACAGTTCTCCATTTTCTAATAGTGTACACTCATTTTGAGCGTAATTTAGTTTTCTTAACTACTAAGAAATCGGAGGAAAAAATGGGAGACTTCAGAAACTGAACAAACGTGGCTTTCCCAACCCAGCTGAAGTAGGAAAAAGGCCTATCGCTCTATTGACGGTAGTGCAAAACACATTCACTTTAGGGTAGATGTTTTATTATCACTCTATTAACAATACGTTTGCGCGTATATAGTAGTAAGTTTCCTTCTTTATCTTATCAAAATTAGAAAATATAAATGGGAGACTCTAGAACTTGAACACGTGTATATCTGCTGACCTGAGCGGTAAATAAATATGTAATGTATACGAATGTATGCAGAAATCGTTTTCGCGTATGTCAATTTCAACTTTTTTCACTAATCTACTCAAAATCTAAAAAAAAAAATGATAGACTTTAGAACTTGAAAAAAATTTGGATTCGCTCGACGAAGTGATTTGAAATGGCGAAAAATCTCTCATTCTATGGAAGATG
Source organism: Hetaerina americana (assembly GCF_022747635.1). Lineage (NCBI taxonomy): Eukaryota > Metazoa > Arthropoda > Insecta > Odonata > Calopterygidae > Hetaerina > Hetaerina americana. Next base: position 957,695 of record NW_027287041.1, on the reverse strand, counting down.
TATGATTCCTTGTATATGCTCATTGTTTATGATCTTTTTAATGCTTTGAATATTTATATCGCTTGAAATAAGTCTGAACAAGTTTATTTATCCACTCAAAATTTGAGAAAAAGTTTCTGACTTTAAAAAATGAAACCTTTTCAGAATTTGAAGTTCCCTTAATTCTAACGGCAGACATGCCACATTAGTTAGCTTTATGGTACAGTAATATATACCTTCGTATTAATAATAAATTTCTACGTATTTCAAAATACATTTCATGGTTTCATCTGATACAAGTTAGCAGAAATAAATTGCAGACTTTAGCATCTGAACAAACCTATATCACGAAAAAAAATTGTTTGAAGGACTATTGTTGGGAAAATACCATCACCAATTTTATGTAAGGCATAAGTATATATATTATTCTATTGAGAATAGTTAAGAGGTCTTATAAATGCAATCTAATGTTAATTATGTATTCATAAATATGGGAAAATATTAAAATACTAGAGGAGAGTAGATCGAATAACTAAACAAAGATTATTTAACTATCGGAACTATTATTCATTTAGCGGTAACTAATGCGATTGCGTCCGAGGTGTAATGATTATTACCCTTTGAGGTGTCTCTTTAGTTAAAAATTAAAATCGCAGAAGGCATCGCAATATTGCATTAAGGGGGAACAAAAATGAGGAGGAGGGTTTTGTGTGTTTCTGTTCTCTGTGTGTTTGAGATGCTGTGGTGGACCCATCGTGAAGACAGATTTATCACAGAGAGGTATTATCATCCCAATTAATACTCAATAAACAATAATGAAGCCGACACCACGTTCCACATTGGATATATTATTCCAATATATATAGTATGGTGTGATATATGCGATACATACGCTTTTGATATGAGTGATTTGCCTTTGGTCATTTTCGAATCAAATCTTCAAGAAGACGAGTTTGCTTTGATGTTTATATAATCGTCAGTGATCTCGGACGTCCGCTGCTCGTGTTTCATCATCCAACAATTATTGACTTTTCCCACGCTCGCAACCATGAAATTTTAATACCCATCAGCTTAACACCTAGACCTATCAACAGCATTGTCACTACATAATAAACAGCCTTATAAAACGACGATTAAATCTCAGTATTGAGTCACGTTTTATAAGTAACGCTGTTTAAACTTGCCATGTTGTCACGCATACCACACACTAGAACACGTCTCCATACAGATGGAGTAACCTTTTCAGTAGTTACCACAATTTGATAACAGCACGGTGTTTAATAAGCGTAATATGTACTATTTTAGTGATAAAACATATCGATTGTATATACTTGATATCGATCATGTGCTGAAGTTAAAATAGAATAGCTTGGACCATTGGTAAATCGATTGCGATGATATCGATTCATTCTCGAGACCATTCAATATTTTATCGATACGATATATATCGATTGTCGATAGTGTTAATCGATAGTATTGTCTAGACAATGAAACAGTCATCCATGTTATATTTTAATAGTAATTATCGAAATAAAAATAAGTCATCGATTTCGATTAATCGTTCCTTTCGATTATAGATTCATTGATGAAAAATGTCAGCGGAGAAAATATGAAATCCAACCGAAACAGGACAGAAGTATTGATAACCATTAGGGGTAACATCTTTCTCCTTCGTTCTAAGGGGTAAATGTCTTCCTATTTAACAATCCCTGTGAAAAAGAACCCCCATGTCTGGAACCCTTATGCTGGTCAACGTGGAAAAAACCCTGAAAAATCCCTAATCCCTCACTACGCGAAGGAATTGATGACCCACTCAATTTTATATATATATATATATATATATATATATATATATATATATATATATATATATATATATATATATATATATATATATATATATATACATATATATATATAAATGGACACCCTTATCAAGTGTACTCTTACGTCTGTGTATGTGTGTGTGTATATATATATATATATATATATATATATATATATATATATATATATATATTATCTGTGCTCATTTTCAGTGGGTAAGGTTGTTCAGTCGAGGGTTGGCAAGCCAGGGGTGGCAGGACAGAGATAAATGGCCAAATAAACCACCAGACAACCGGAACTCACTTAAAACCAGCCGGCCCTGGTCCCTTTTTTCCCAACGACGTCCAAGAACGCGTCATTTTCTCGACAGCACTCATATTAAAAAAAACACTCAGTAGACTCTTACGGAACATCGCCTCGCGTCCTTCAACGTTTTTCCCCACACTCGCGCAACTACCACATTTTGCGGATAATCGCCGCAAGGTACCGCCACTATATATATCGCGAAAAAATTCCACGAAGTACGCTCAAATCCTGAAGCATTTTAATTTTTTTCTAAAACATGGAACGTATAAGAAACATTTAAACCTAAGTCAAATATTGACACAATTTTTCTGCATACGACTGTGATTTTTTAATCTCAATTCCTTGTTCCCTAAGGTAGAAAAGACTTTTTTTTATACCTAAACTGACTGACTGTTTATGATCCTGAGAACAACTTTAGCTGCGTGGGATATCCAACTTATTGTCCTATAGTCCTCACATGATGTAGCCTTTACCTTTTTCGGAATAGGAACTAACACTAATCGCACAAAGTCTTCCAGCCAGATTCCTTCCTTATAGATTATACGGATCAGCCCATATAGCCTCTTCCTCTTACATTTTCTTAAACATTTCAATAGTTCCGCTAAAGGGAATGTGATCCACCCCACGGCCTTCTTTAGTTTCATCTCCCTCAATGCCCTTTCTATCTCATTGTCTAGTATGCCTGGACCTAAGCTGTCTTCCTCTACGTCATTTTCTTTTTCAATGTCTAACTGTGTTGGTCTGAGTTCTTTACTATACAGTTCTTCTATATACTCTTTCCATCTCTCTTGGATCTTTCCTGCGTCAACTATTACCTTACCCGCCTTATCTCTAACTGTTAGCATAGCTCTCCCTTTCTTACTTCCCGATAACGATTTAACTTTGCTGTACAGCGCACCGATTCCACCCTTCCTCTGCAGACTTTCCATATCCTCGCACTGCGTCTTCCACCATGCTTCCTTTGCTTTATTTGTTGCCCGCCTTAATTTATTGTTCAATTCTTTGTACTTCATTTTGCTTAATGTCGTATTTATATTCTTCCATTTTCGCCGCTCATCCATTTTTGTAATCATCTCATCCGTGATCCATGGTTTCCTAGTCCTTTTAGCGTTAACGGTTCCAATAGTATCTTTTCTATGTCTAACAATGTTGGTCTAATTTCTTCATTATATTCCTTCCATCTCTCTTGGATCTTTCCTGTATCAACTATTATCTTACCCGCCTTATCTCTAACTGTTAGCATAGATCTCCCTTTCTTACTTGATGTATCTTAATAAGCATATGTATGGGGATAAAAACTAACACATGGAGACTAGACTAAACTCCCTGCAGTTATCATTACAATTACTGAATAAACTTCAAAATACATTCCTCTTGCATCGATACATGCTTACTTCATCACCGTCTGCCACTCGTCAAAAGCCCGCTGGAAGTCTATATAAATACTGTTGAGACCCTTTGTCGTCGCCACTTGAGCCGCCTCGATGGAGTCGAACCGATATCCTTTGAGCTCCTTTTGAGCTATCCTAGCCTTTTGGTCTGATTTCTTTAATATATATTTCTTCTTTATATTCCTTCCATCTCTCATGGATGTTTCCTGCGTCAACTATTACCTTACCCCCCTTATCTCTAACTGCTATGGTTTATCTCCCTTTCTTACATCCCGATAAAGATTTAACTTTGCTGTACAGCGCACCGATTTCCCCCCTCCTGTGCAGACTTTCCATATCCTCGCACTGCGCCTTCCACCATGCTTCTTTTGCTTTATCTGTTGCCCGCCTCAATCTATTGTTTAATTCCTTTTACTTCATTTTGCTTCTGTACTCCATTTTTCATCTCTGTATTTACATTCTTCCATTTTCGCCGCTCATCCATCTTTGTAATCATCTCATCAGGGAGGAAGAGAGTACTCAGAGATGAAGAGGTACCTGATATAGAGTAGGATGATGGATTTTTTGTTTTGTTAGGAATATTAAAATGTTTTTTTGGTAGTTGTGTCCATCCAAAAACCTACCTTAACAGGTAGATTACCTTCAAAAAAAAGATATATATATATATATATATATATATATATATATATATATATATATATCACGATTGTACGGAAAAACTCACAAGAGCGGCACAATAATGGGTTGACACAACATAACACAAATAGAAAAGAATAGACACATTTAAAAGAACACTCACACGGTAAATTGTTCGAGCTTTCGGCCCTCTCAGAGGCCTTCTTCAAGAGAGACTGAAAATATGCTATTGCTGAAGAGAGGGAAAAGAGCTATGGGCGTGGAGGGGGGGGGTGTGGAGGGAATGCTGGGAGGGACACTAAATATGGCAGTTTAGCGTGGGAATTTTAAAGGAACGGAAGGATATAATGTAGGCGGATTCACGAGTTCTCACCTATATGTTGATGGCTGAATCAGGTAGGGATTCTAGGAAGCTGAGAGCAAAACACTGGTCGAATGAAAGGTTGTGGGAATTGGCGTGTGAAGGGATGGGAAGAGAAGAGAGTGAGGCAGAATTGCAGGAGTACCGGTGATTATTCATTCGGATGGATAAGGGGGTAATGCATTCACCTATGTAAAAGGAAGTGCAATGTTTGCATGATAAAAGATAAATAATATTTTTTGAGAGGCAATTAGCGTGGGAGCGAGGTGAGGGGGCTATGAGGGGATGTAGGGAGAGGGGAGTAGGCATAATAAGAGGACAGGTTTTACATCGGGGGCGGTTGCAAGTTGGGGAAATACTGGGAAATTTGTCACGGGGGGGCGCCAAAGGGTTGGTGGATCTCAGAAGGTTTTTGAGATTGGCGGGTCGTCTGTATGCGATAGATGGGCATTGGGGTAGTAAGGATGAGGTCGCGTCATTGTCATGTAATATATATATATATATATATATCGTCATTGCCATGTGTATATATATATATCATTTTTATATATATATATATAACACTTTACGTATCTCGGAAGTGTTTTGCACCAACACGGTCAAAGTAGTAGGCACGTAAGGAGAAGAATTGCGCTAGGCAAAGAGGCTTTCACACAAGGAGGAGGGAGTTAAGATGAGAGGGACGTTGAGTAAGGATATTAAGAAAAGACTCGTCAACACTTTGATATTGGAGTGTAGCTATGTACGGTGCGGAAACGTGGTCATTGAAGCAGGAGGATAGACGTAGATTTGGAGGCTTTTGATATGTGGGTGTGGAGAAGAATGGAGAAGGTGAAATGGATAGAGAAGAAAACAAATGACGAAGTACTTGGTATGGTGGGCGAAGGGAGGGGTTTGTTGGGAGATATTGCTAAGGAGGAGGCAGATGAAAAGTGGATGAAGGGGGTATTGATTGGATATATAGTGGGATGTTGAAGACTGTAATAGAGGGGAGAATGTTAGGCAAACGAGGAAAGGGAAGGAACAGAACAGGGATGTCTTGGATAGGGGATGAAGGGAGGAAGAAAGTACTCAGAGATGAAGAGGGACCCGATACAGAGTAGGATGCTGGATTTTGTATTTTGTTAGGAGTCACAAAATATATATTTAGTAGCTGTGTCCATCCAAAAACCTACCTTAACCGGCAGACTACCTAATATTAATATTTATGTAACATTTGGACGGAACAATAGAACAAAATGAAATAGACAACACGTAAAAGGACACTCACATGGTAGAGTGTTTGATCTTTCGGCCTTCTCTGATATCTTTTTCAGGTCACTCTGCCCATTTACGTGTTATATATTTTGTTTTTGTTTAGTATTCAACCGTCTAAATGATATATAAAAACATCCACAATTATATATGTATTCATTTATATATTTATCCAAAAATACTTATTGTGTTCATCATTTAAAATTAAGCGGCAATGTCCTCGCAAGAGTAATATCCCAAACCTCTATCTTCATGTGCTGTAAAATAGAATCATTTCACCATAACAGACCAGAATAACCCTAAAATGGAACATTTTCTTCATTCCAATGTCACTTTAATCATTAACCTAACCCCATCTCGTGGTCTAACCGAGAGATATGATTTTGATTGTACTCCGGCCGTGACTAATTCAAAATGTCTCCGTGGGGTTGGAAAATTTAACGTACCGGAAGTAAGATGCTGGTTGGCTGGACTGTTCCAAAGGGGTTGGGCGGTCTACAGATAGGGTTGAAGGGGGATGGAAGACAGATAGGGAAGGTAATTAACATTAGGATACCCTAAGGGTGTCGGATATATATATATATATATATATATATATATATATATATATATATATATATATATATATATATATATATATATATATATATATATATATATATATATATATATATATATATATAACGAGTGCACGGAAAAACTAACACGAGCGGCACAATATAACACAAATAGAAAAGAATAGACACATTTAAAAGAACACTCACACGGTAAATTGTTCGAGCTTTCGGCCCTCTCAGAGGCCTTTTTCAAGAGAGACTGAAAATATGTTATTGCTGGAGAGGAGAGAGGGGAAAGAGCTATGGGCGTGGAGGGGAGGTGTGGAGGGAATGCTGGGATGGAAATTGAAGATGGCGGTTAAGGGTGGGAATTGTGAAAGAACGGAAAGCTAGTATGTAGGCGGATTCACGAGTTCTCACCACTATGTTGGTGGCTGAATCGGGTAGGGGTTCTAGGATGCTGAGAGCAAAACACTGGTCGAATGAAAGGTTGTGGGAATGGCGTGTGAAGGGATAGGAAGAGAAGAGAGTGAGGCAGAATTGCAGGAGTACCGGTGATTATTCATTCGAATGGATAAGGGAGTAATGCATTCGCCTATGTAAAATGGAGTGCATTATTTGCATGACGAAAGATAAATCATGTTTTTTGAGAGGTAATTAAGATGATTTTGTCGAAGTAACACGGGGAAGTGTTGAATAACAAACTTGGACAGCAACGAACACTAAAAGAACACATAAAAAGATCACTCACACGTTATTTCTTAATAATTTCGACGGAATCCAGCTCCATCTTCATCGGAAGAAACAGAAATATATATATATATATATATATATATATATATATATATATATATATATATATATATATATATATATATATATATATATATTTAACTGCCTGTGACTTCTTTTCGTTCCCCTGACTCAACAGGGACATGAAAGGAAAGCGTCCTGTGACTTCTTCTCATTCCACAGACTCAAAAGGGACATGAAAGGAAAGCGTCCTGTGACTTCTTCTCATTCCACAGACTCAAAAGGGACATGAAAGGAAAGCGTCCTGTGACTTCTTCTCATTCCAAAGACTCAAAAAAGGGACATGAAAGGAAAGCGTCCTGTGACTTCTTTTTGTTCCCCAGACTCAAAAAAGGGACATGAAAGGAAAATGTCCTGTGACTTCTTTTTTTTCCCCAGACTCAAAAGGGACATAAAAGGAAAGCATTTTGACACTGTGTGTGGAGGTAAAACAAATATCCCCAGAAGGCCTAGAAGGACATCCCGATAAATGAAATTCAGAGACGTTTCGAACGATTGAAGGATCGTTTGGAGAAGTGCATGGTGGTCAATGGGGAATACTTTTGCTGGTGAACTTGATTTAATATAAATATATTGAGAACTTAAGAATCTATTAGAACATTCCTGTTATTTTTGGGTATCCCTGTTACGTATAAGGATTTGAGTCATCCTAAAAGAGTTAAGGGTAACCTGAACAAGGATACAAATTGATTATAGAGGTCGCTCTTTGATGATATATGGGGCTTAGACGAAAGTATGCATGCCAAAGTGGTTTTGATGGCATTGGAATGGTTCATCCTGTGAACCAGAAAGGGGAATTGATTAAGGAAGATTCAGAGTAGGATGGTTTACGTAATTCCATTTTTTACCAAATTTTTTAAAACTTTTTTCGCCTCTATATAAAAAAATCCTCACGCCTTGAGCAAATTGATAAATTGTTGGAGAGGGCACATAAATCAAATTCCCTTTTTACGATAGATTAGATTTCCATTACATTGTGTTAAGGGTAAGGCTTTAATTAGTTTCTGGGTTTAATTACACAGCGCATTACCCTTGGATCCAGGGTTTCGTTGGAAAAGGGGAATCCATCTTCACTGCGTACCCCTCCTATCAGTTCATACATTAAGCACACTCGACTTCCGATTACATACAGTTATGTAATGGATTCGGTAACCTTTTACGAGGATGAAGGGGAATTCTTAAAATTGTTCAAAGAAATCTGTGAATGTTGAAGTAATATTTGGACAAAAGTAGGCCTAGGAAACTTAAAAATTTATAATTCCTTAATAAAATTATAGCCGTAGTCACTCCATGTAAACATATATATATATATATATATATATATATATATATATATATATATATATATATATATACACACATATATTTATGATTTCGTCGAAGTAACGCGGAAGTGTTGAATAACAAACTTTGACAGAACAAACAATATAAGAGCACAACAAAAGATCAATCGCAAGTTACTTCTTGATCACTTCGACGGAATTCAGCTACGTCTTCATCGGAAGACATTGCATTACTTTATTTCTTCCGATGAAGACGGAGCTGAATTCCGTCGAAATAATCAAGAATTAACGAGTGAGTGATATTTTTGTGTTCTTATATTGTTTGTTGCTGTCATGTATATATATATATATATATATATATATATATATATATATATATATATATATATATATATATATATATATATACATATAATATTGGGACGGCAAAATAGAACACAAATAATATAGTAACACTTAAAAGACAATCACCTTGTAAATTGTTTAAGCTTTCGGCCTTCTCCGAGGCCTTCTTCAAGTAAGACTGATATCTATATATATATATACATATAATATGTATATATAAATATATATACATATAATATATATGTATTCATATACATTTTAGTCGAAGTAACACGGAATTGTGGAATACAAACTTGGACAGCAACAAGCAATATAAGGACACATAAAAAGCACACTCACACTTTGTTAATTTTAATAATATCGACGGAATATAGCTCCGTCTTCCTCAAAAGAAACAGTAGCACTAACGAAACGGTACGACTGTTTCCTCTGAGGAAGACGGAGCTAATTTCCATCGAAATTATTAAGAAATAACAAAGTGTGAGGGTTCTTTTTACGCGTCCATATATTGTGTGTTGCTATCCATGTTTTATATGTATATACTAAGATGTTCCAAGATTGATATTCATTTAATTTTTTAGGGTTTTCAATATACATCCACGACCCAGCAAATGAAAACAAATTTTCAATTAGTTAGTTTAACATTAATGAACATTATAACTTAAACTAATTCTCCAGGCGAAAATTGATGAAATGTTTCCACGCTAATCTACCATCATTGCCCCCTTTTCATAATACATCACTTTTGATTTAGGACTTTCCGACAGCAATGTACCCTGTATAATTTAAATAAGAGGTCCTACAGACATTAACCTAATCGGAACACCTTTGTCTATCACGCCAATTTTGCTCATTTAATAGATAAATACACAAAGGCCATGATTTTCCCAAAACCAAACCGAACTATCGTACCGTACTGGACTAATAACTTGCGTCACCAATTTCCCACCTCCTGCGCATGCGCTTAAAGACCGTTACCGGTCAGAGTGATGGAAAACCATCCTCGTAACGGCATCTCTTAAGTGCTTGGCCCCGGGATATCTTCCCAATACATCCAAACCTTTCAATTCTCAAGGAGAAAGAAAAAAAGAGAGATTCCTCGCAAATGAACTGCTCTCATGTCGATAATTCAATATATCGAAATATCGAACTGTCAACAGTCGATATATCGTATTATCGATTGGATGAGAAACATTTGTTTGGGTGGGAGGGTTAGGGTGGAGGTTTTTATTTTTATTTCTTCCCGATCCCTTATCCATCTTAGAGGGAGAATTGTCCACCTGCTTATCTCAAATCCTCCCTCGCCTTAACTACAACCCCCTGTTTCAAAAACCCTGCCCCGTTTCAACCCTCACTTCATACCCACCCCCTACTTCGACTCCCCTTTCTCTCTCTCTCTTCGGGAACACGCATCTTTTCACTTGAAACCATCCACTCCCTCCCTCACCCCTAACTGAAGTGGCGAAAGAGCGATTGTCGGGGTCGGGTGGAGAGGCAGGAATCGACGCATCCCAGCCCCTTTCCTTTTGTACCCCTACGGAGGGGAGTAACAGGGGTTTAGGGTCACCCCACGTCTCCGGAAGAGGGTCGTGGAATCCTATTTCCTTTCACGTGTGGATGTGCTGAGTTTGGGACTACTTCGGGGACTAAATACGAATGAGTCTCTTTGTTTGAGATCTAAATAAACGTTATATATATATATACACATACATATTATTTACATATCAAACAAAGACACTAATTCGTATTTAGAAGGCGAAGTACTCAAAAACTCCACACACATCATTGCTTGAGATCTATATATATATATATATATATATATATATATATATATATATATATATATATATATATATATATATATATATATATATATATATATATATATGTATATGTAATTTCACAAATATCATGCTTTTTATCCCATTTGTCATTAAGATAAACTCGCATTTTCCTTATCGTAAGAATTCCGATTTATCACGAAACAACAAAGCTATCCGAGATAAAAACGGAAATGGAATGAAACAGCATCTTGATATTGATTAACATCGATTTATCGATTATTCCCAATAAATCGAATTATATCGATTAATCTAATCTTCCTATGAATTTCTTCAAATCAATTTATCGATTTTTTTCCTCTCGATATATAGTAAATCAAATGAGGCGCATAATCGATACAAAAGCGATACGATACAAAGCATTAAGGACGTATCTTCTCTTAAGAAATCGCAAACCGGGATCATGTGTGTTTACGCAGGGGCGATGGAAGTGTAATTGGTTAAGGGTTCAGTTTAGGGTGAAAAAACATCCGTACCCTTTTGTCCCCCTCCATTGTTATCTTCCGAACCCTCACAGGGTAAGGGAGAAGGGTTCGTTGGGGTGGGATATCGGAGGAATCCAGTGAATGTGGGTGATTTCCTGTTATACCCTTGAGTATCCAGGAGTTAATGCTACCCTGGGACCCTGGCGTGGTTTGGGGTAATCTCGTACCCTGACCCTGACCCGCCAGGGTTTCGTGTATTAAGGGATACGGTTACGTTACACTTGGAGTTTGAGAATACGTTGATAATAGGTCAGGAATGTATGCATTCAATAATGGAAGGCAAGTTCTAATGTTTAATTGTCTTACTGTGGTAAGACGCTTGATATAACGTATATAAATCACCTCAGGTCCTTATTACAGACAAAAATAACTCCTAAAGATATCCTTAATAAGAATAAGGCGGCAATATCAGTTATATATATATTTATATGTATTTATATTTATATGTACATCTGTATTGTCCATCATTTAAGGCAGGGCTGCCCATTATCACCGTCGCTGTTCAACCTGCACGCAGAGGAAATGATTAAAGAGGCATGGGAAGAACTGGAGGTAGGAATGAAAGTGGGCGGGTAATTCGTAAAATCAATTAGGTTTGCTGATGACCACGATTTAGTTTGTCAGTCAACCAATAGAGGGTTGCAAGCATTGCTGAGTGAATTAGAAATTCAGTGGGACAGGTATGGGATGAGAATCAATATTAATAAAACAAAGGTTATTCGATTTTCTAGAAAGAAAAAGGATAAGCTTAACATTAGAATAGGAGGGCAAAAACTAGAGCATGTAGAACAGTTTACGTATCTCGGAAGTGTTTTGGACCAACACGGTCGAAGTAGTAGGGACGTAAGGAGAAGAATTGCGCTAGGCAAAGAGGCTTTCACACAAGGAGGAGGGAGTTAAGATGAGAGGGACGTTGATTATAAGGATATTAAGAAAATACTCGTAAAAACTTTTATATGGAGCGTAGCTGTGTGTGGCTACGGAAACGTGGTCATTGAAGCAGGAGGATAGACGTAGACTGAAGCCTATTGTAGATATGTGGGTGTGGAGAAGAATGGAGAAGGGGAAATGGACCGAAAGAAGGAAACAAATGAGGAAGTACTTGGTATGGTGGGCGAAGAGAGGGGTTTGTTGGAAGATATTACTAAGGAGGAGGCAGATGAAAAGTGGATGAAGGGGGTATTGATCGGCAATAGTGGGATGTTGAAGAAGACTGTAATATAGGGGAGAATGTTAATGGCAGATGAGGAAAGGGAAGGAACAGGATAGGGATGTCTTGGAAAGGGGATGAAGGGAGGAAGGAAGTACTCAGAGATGAAGAGGGACCTGATGTAGAGTAGGATGCTGGATTTTGTGTTTTGTTAGGAGTCACAAAATGTTTCATTTAGTAGCTGTGTACCTAAAAACCTACCTTAAACGGGAGATTACCTTATAATAATAATAAATATATACATATGTACGTAACTTGGTCAGCGAAAAACCATAAAAGAACACATAAAAAGAACACACACACGTTAATTCAAATTAATTTCGGCGGAATTTAGATCCATCTTCCTCAGAAGAAACAGTATTACTGACGAAGACGGAGCTCGATTCCGGTGAAATAATTATTTAGTAATAACGTGTGAATTTCCTTTTTATGGGTTCCTTTATTGTTTGCTGGTGTCCAAGATTTTTTATTCAACACCTCCGTGTCACTTCCACGATATTATATATATATATATATATACATATATATATATATATATTTATATATATAATTATATATATACATATTAAACTAATATTACAGCCTTATCCCTACCAAGCACATCTTCTTAAGGGTATATATATATATATATATATATATATATATATATATATAATCATTATCAGTTGGGTACATTGGTTTCCATCAAGTTACTTAATATTGGTGCCGTCAAAATTAATAACTTAGTAAAAACCATAGTACTCAAAATAAATTATTACAGAAACAGTAGTAACGTCTATTTCGTCTGAAGATTTGATTTCAAGATCGATACACAGTGTTTTTTTTTCGGTGTGTGCAAGAATGCGTTGTTCAGGCACTGTTTTAGGATATACCCGCGTCACATCCGGAGTACCTCAGGGTAGCGTGCTTGGTCCTCCCCTGTTTCTTTGTTACGTGAATGACCTTGCGGAATGTGTCAATTCCAAAATACGATTGTTCGCTGATGACTGTATACTCTATAGGGAAATCAGCAGCAGCAGTGATCGCGACGTTCTGCAGGGTGACATAGATAACGTGGCTAATTGGATCAAAATCAACAAAATGGAGATAAACATTGCAAAAACTATCCACATCTCATTCTCCAAAAGGAAGGCAGGTGAGGGAAGGGTATATAAAATAATGGGAGAAACGATTGTAACAAAAGATAATTGTAAATATCTAGGGGTACACCTAAGTAAAGACTTAGGGTGGGGACTTCACACAGATTATGTGGTAGGCAAGGCCTTTAAATCGCTCCACTGGGTCATGCGGAGCCTCAAAGGAAGCACTAAATCAACTAAAGAATTGGCCTTCAAAACAATTGTAAGGCCTATTGTCGAATATGCGACCACAGTATGGGATCCCTTTGAAATAGGGCATGTGAAAAAATTAGAAGCAGTGCAAAGGAAGGCTGCCAGGTACGTTTTAGGGCGACATAGGCAGACCGACAGTGTAAGTGACATGCTAGGCTCACTAGGATGGGGGTCACTAAAGAACAGACGGAAGCTGAATAGACTGTGTGCCATTTTTAAAATATTGAAAGCTGACGGAGGCTGGAAAGAACTGAACGAGAGTGTAAATAAGCCATGTTATCTCGGCAGGAATGATCACCCGCTTAAAATCAAATACATGCCCCAAAGGACAAACACCGCCAAGTTTTCGTTCCTAAATATGGGAATCAAAGAGTGGAACCAGCTGCCTGATGAACTCTTTAAGCCCTTACCCAAAAGCATTCAATCATTTAGGCGTGAATGTAAAAGGTATACATGATGGGATTGTTAAATGACACTATTTAATGGCGACTATTTAATGACACTGTGATATGTTTTAAGAATGACTACTGTTTGTTATATCATGTCATTGCCACCCGGCTTATCGCCTAACAGCAATGTATCCCAAATAAATAAATAAATAAATAATTTTGTTGTAAGCCAGGGTTTAAATGCAAATTAAGGTTAGGGGTTGATTCCATAAGCATTTGAACGATTGGCAAAGGACTTTATGGTTTTTTTAAATGTTTGTATTGGTGTGAATTGGTGTAATATACCATAATTCAATATTATTCCTAAAGTTTAATCGGTTCTGAAGTCATTACGATGCTCGCATTTGCTTCAACAATGTATTCCAGTTTCTAGGCCTTATAAAAGTCTTTATTTTAACCTATCCCTGTAGAAATCCTGGAGAAACCCTGGATAAATCCTGGAAAGAATTCCTGGAGAGATTCATAAGCCCCTCTTTATCAATCCTCTCCCAAAACCCATGCTTTTAAAAAACGAATTTTTTTAAATTATTTTTTTTTCCAGATGGTCCCCCCTTATACGTACCTTAAGAGAAAGCTCTCTTGTCTTCGTAAATATTTACAATTCGCATAATCCTTCGCAATTTTTTTTTAAATAACCATCCCCACGGCAACCAAACCCCAACACCCCCCACCAAACTGAAACTCCTTATCCTTATCCAAAAACCAGCGAACCAAGAGTCGGAAACAAGTACCCCTCTCAACGTTTTAATCTTATACGGATTAGTTCAGGCGCACACCGACTCAGTCGCTTCGATCTACCAACCCCCAAAACCCAACCCACACACTTCCCCATCCCCCTAAAAAAAACACATATACAACACGAGCACCATCTACAAGTGGAAAGGGGAACTACTACATATATATATATATATACTACCTTGATCAAAAAGTTCCCGGAATAACCACCGTGTGGCGCTCCCATCGTTCCGATTTGAGTTCTGTTTTTTTGTTAAATTGGTACATCTGTTGTTGATATTCCCTTTAAATCTTAGTGTCATAACTTGACATTTGCAAAAGTTACGTAGCCAAGAGTACATCTATCTCTGTGTGTGTTGGCGATTTTTTACAATTGCAGAAATGGATTTAAATTTGCAACAACGAACTTGTATTAAATTTTGCGTAAAAAACGGATTTAATGTTGGAAAAGTGTTTCGGCAACGATTCTCTAAAAAAAACGGTCGTTTACCAGTGGCACGAGCGGTTCAGAAGTGGTCGTGAGTCAATCGAAGATGATGAACGCAGTGGCAGACCATCGACATCGAAAGTCGGTGAAAAAATTGATAAAGTAAAAGAAATGTTGGTCAATAACCGCAAATTAACCATCAGAGAAATAGCGGAGGACTTGAACATTGCCTATGGATCCGCCCAAGACATTGTGGTTAATGATTTGGGTTTCCGTCGTGTAGCAGCAAAGTTGGTGCCAACTCAAGACCTCAATTTCATGCAAAAAAGAGACCGTGTTGACGTCGCAAAAGACATGATTTGGGATCATTACTGGAGACGAGACGTGGGTTTATGAGTACGACACGCAATCCAGACATCAGGCAAGTGAATGGCGTTCACCAAATGAGCCGAGACCAAAAAAACCACGTCGTTTTCAGTCAAAAAAGAAGGCAATGCTGACGGTTTTCATGGATTACAACGGTGTAGTGCATCATGAATTTTTGCCAGAAGGCCAGACAGTAAACAAAGAGTATTATTTGGGCGTTATGAGACGTTTGCGTGAAGCAATTCGCCGAAAGAGACCAGAAATGTGGGCAGAAAACTCGTGGATTTTGCACCATGATAACGCACCGTCGCACAGTGCTATCATTATTCGTAATTTTTTGACGAAAAATGCAACAAATACCATCCAACAGCCACCGAATTCACCTGATTTGGCTCCCTGTGACTTCTTTCTGTTCAATCGAGTTAAAAAACCATTACGGGGAACGCGTTTTAGCAGCCGAGAGGAAGTAATGGAAAAATCGCAGGAAGCACTGATGGACATACCGAAAACCGACCGTAACTTTTGCAAATGTCAAGTTATGACACTAAGATTTAAAGGGAATATCAACAACAGATGTACCAATTTAACAAAAAAAACAGAACTCAAATCGGAACGATGGGAGCGCCACACGGTGGTTATTCCGGGAACTTTTTGATCAAGGTGGTATATATACATATATTATTGGTAGGTTACATAAATCTGATCCCATTTCTTGGGTGGGACTTATTTATACCCTGACAAACGCTAACAAACCCCCCAGACCACTATACCCCTTGCTAAGTAACGTAATCTCCGTAGCAGACGAAAAGGCATACACTCTTTATTAATTCTCACAGGCGTCTTAATAACGCTGGCTTAGTTATCTCATACCAAAACCCCCCCAGAAGGAAGACACTCTAAATTTCGAGGCTGCAAAATCGATAAATCGCGGAGAATATATATCGATAGCAACAAAAATTACAAAAACCCATAAATTACGTTTCCAATTTCGTGAATTTCATGTTGAATCAGCAGATAACCTTAATTTTCCACTTTTCCCTAGCTTAATAATAAATTTATTTGCTCAAACAATACTTCTACCTAAACTTCCATCTAATACCGTCATAGGAATTAGTGTATCATGCTAATTTGACAACCTCAGACAAGAATCGCTGTTGTGCGGAGACAAATCGAGACAGTACATAGATAATAGTCAACTAATGATAAGAAGTGAACTGGTTGAAATATGTCGAACTGCTTTGAAGAAATATATAAAAATTACCCGAATATTCTTTCAATAATAAAAATGGCATATCTATAGTTCAGACAAGAATTGATTTTGTGCGGAGACAATTCAAAATAGGACACTGCTCATGGTAAACCCACAATTATCATATGGTTGCTTGAAATAAGTCGAACTAGGTTAAGAAATATTTAAAAAAATGACACGAATATTCCTGTTATAACGAAACTAGTCTATCTAAAGTTCAGATAAGAATCGCTGTTGTGCGGAGATGAATAAAAACCGTCCACAGATTATGGTAAACCCATGGTTAGAAGAGAAAAAATGGTTGAAACATGTCTAACTGAGTTAAGAAATATATAAAAACGACCTCAATGTTCTTGTAACAACAAAAATAGCATATCTAAAGATCAGACAAGAATCGCTGTTGTGCGGAGTCAATTCAAGATAGGACAAAGTAAATGGGAAACCAATGATTAGAACAGAAATGATTGAAACAAGTCAAACTGTGCTAAACAAATTCCCAACCCCAATATTCTTTACATAAACAAGATATCTTGGATTCATCGGGAAAAAATTATACTAACGTTGTTCGTTTGTCTAACAAAAGAAAGTCGTCAAGCGCGCGCACGTTGCTAGGCAACGCTCGTTCGATAATTATGTGGAGGTTTCGTAGTGTCGGGAAAATGTTTAATTTTTAGATATGTAGACGAAATTTAGAATTCATTAAAAGGGAACCTTAGTTTAAAATTGGAGAGGGTTATGTTATAGTTTCTGTTTTCCTTTCTTGTTTTTAATACTGTTTGTCGTCTGAAAAATGGAAAATGACGAAATGGCAGTGTAAAGAATCAACACAAAGTTTTTTGGTTAAGGTGCGGTGGTAAAGGTTATCATAATAAATTACTACTGAAGGGTACTGACAGCTGTTATATGGTCATAATGCTTTCTGAAGAAGAACACATCGAAGTTTTCAAAGTGGATTTAAGTGTTTTATTGAAGATAGCCGAGACAAGACGCCAAGACGGATTAAGATGCAAGGCCTTTATAAAGACCTTCCTATTCCCATCACCTGTGTTTGACGTTGATACAACATTGATCGTGTGTGCAATGGTCCCTTGTCCTTCTTCTTATCTAATCGTCATTATAATAATAACTGTGATCCGAATGATGTCAGCTGATATGAACTGAATTTATAGTTATTTATCGACAGTACCCCACAATAATACTATTTTATTAACATGAATGACACGATGATTGGATGGATGGAGAGATGGATGGATCCTTGGTGACACACACACACACCAATGAATGACACCATTACACAATGCACACCATTCAGAGCACATTATCCAGAGAGAACATCGATATGATCGCCGTTGTTTCTGGCAATTAATAAACTCAAATCACCTTCGATCCTATGATCATCGCAATCCTCCTCCTTATTATTATATTCTCAATAGATCTTTGCCCCTTTTTGCGATATTTTCCAATATATATTCCCTATATTAAATGCGATGAAATGTGATGATAATGATGATTGGGGGGACATTGTACGTGTCATATCACACTTTGGGGCACACGACATGATAATAATATGTTTGTTGGAGAAGAGACAGACGATAAATAAAAATAATAAAGCAAAGAAGAAACGACGATATAGAAAACTACTACTTCTGATAATTAAATAAGAAGAAGAATCTCAATAAGAACTGAACTGCCTTTAAAGCTGGTGCTTTCATTATTAAACAGTGGAAATGAATATAAGAAGAAAAAGATGGAATAAATAATAATAATAAGGCATATAACCATTACTACAAATTGACAGAGAGAGTACTTTGAAGAAGGTATAGGCACCAAAATCATTGATATGCATACTCTAAATTTGCAAGCAAAATTAAGTGTTTAAGCCCTAAATTCCTGTATTTATTGGAAACACGACGTGAATCACCATTCTAAACTTTATTTAAGTCGATTTAAGAGGAAAACGTTGGCTAAAACAAAAACCTTCCGCGGATATTAGGCCAGAGACTGATAAAATAAAGAAACAAGCATTATATACATCTGAAACCCTGAGCCAAATTTAAAAAAATTAACTTTTCAATCAATTCTCAACTGTCTTTGAAACGATAACATCATTTAACCAAATAAATTATAGAATAATCGATATTGTTGTAGACTCTGATGTTAACTCAGTTTTTTTTAAACACTAAACCCTCGTATTTACTATATTTAAGACAGACCTGTTAATAGGAGTTTAATGACTTGGGAAATGTTTTTACGAAGTGTTTTGCACATGCCAATTGTATAAGGAGCCTTAGGACACAGCTGTTAGACCAACTGTGGGGTTTAAAATGTTGGTTAAGCCTTGAGGAATACGAATTTCAGTCCTTTAGGGATGGGTACCAAGTCATTTAGAGAGGAGTATGCTTTGTTTTATGTTCCAAACACCAAGGAGGAATGGGGAAGCAGCAAGAAGGGTTGGTACAGAGAGAAGGGAAGAGAGATGTCTGCATAGAATACCTTCGCGTGTTAACTTATGCCACAGAGAGTTTTGATTTACAATACGGACGCTAAAAGGTAGGAAGGACGCCTTCTCCTTCATATTGGCCGTGAAATAATGAATGTATTCCCTTTCCCTCGCAACAGAGGGAAGATTATGGAGTAGCCATTACGGCCAGACGTGTTAGGGTTGAAATATACGATGCAAAACTCCAAGGAAAATGGGGATATGACTTAAAGGGAAACTTGGTACGAAGCACAGCGTCTTGAAAACTCAAGAAAACTCTTGAATTCATCGAGAAAAATAACTCTCACACCTAAATTCATGACATTCTCCGAATGAAGTTAACCGACGAATTCAGAACGATACAGCACTCAACAATTCAAAACATACCTCAATTCTGCGTTTTTAGCACGAAAAAATAAAAAAAATATTGAAATATTCCAAATTTCGTTTGAAAAATGCCATTTCTATAAATAATATAACACAAATCAGATTCAGAATCCAATTTTAATGCTTATCTAAACCCAATCTGTTATTTCATATCTTAAAATCTAAGCCAGCACATATTATATGCACAACGACCACGTTTCCGAGCCGTACAAAAGACAAAAGAATGTAACTGAACTTAATAGCCCATTAGAATATAAATACAAGAAGTATTCTACTTCAGAATCCCCTTAAAAACCTTCTCCAAACCCAAGCAGTGAAGTCAATCCATCAAATCTAAGTCTATTATCATCCATACACAACGACCACGTTTCCAAGCCGATCAAAAACCCTAAAGAAATAAAAATAATGCAACGAAACTCTGATTTTTTTATCATAAAAAACAAAAAAAAACGGCTCAATCATTCCTTTTGTTTAAGAAAACAGGCCATTTAAAAAATATTTTAACAGTAATCTGATTCAGTCCTCAAATAATCCTTTTTTAAACCCACCTAGTTAACTCAAGCTTTCAAATCTATGCTTACATACCTTCCATACACAACGACCACGTTTCCGGGCCGTACAAAACACCTGCAATGCCTTACGTTTATATGGTCCTACACTTTCTTTTCTATTTCATAATTTCTGCCTTATATCACCACCTTTTCCTTAATTGAAGTGACCAAAGCTGCGCTTCTCATCTAACCTGAACAATGGCCACGTTTCCGAGCCGTCCAAAAAAGACTCCCATGCCTTATACTTACATTTTCCTACACCTTCTTTTCTATTTCATAATTTCTGCCTTAAATCACCTCCTTTTCCTTACTTTAAGTGACCAAATCTGCGCTTTTCATATAACCTAAACATTGGCCACGTTTCCGAGTCGTAACTAACCTCATAAACAGTAAATGCTTGACTAATGTTTTCTTCTCTTCCTCTATCGACATGTCTGTCGTCAATCTCCTCCCATTCCTTTATTGTGGGATCTATATACACTTATTAGCCCGCGTTTTGAACGGCCACGTTTCCGAGACATAAAAAACTTGCTTAATGTCAAAATATTGAATAATTCTTTTTTAAATAATGTTTTACAGAAAGCCATGAGCCAATTTTTACCAATTTATTACTTTTAATGTTTCAAATTAAGCTTTTTTTATTGATTAGAGCGACTTCATTTGAATAAAAAATTGTAATAGTTATCTCTTCGGGTTATTTCAAAATATCCTTCCCCATATCGGAGTCTAAGTGACTGTTTAGATTCAGGGTACATTGCACACGTTTCTTTCACCAGAGAACCGAGTTGATCTTAGGGTTCACTTAAGGATTGCCAAGAAAACCCTCAAAGCCACTACTGAGTCGTTTGTAATTATTATAGAAGGCATAGAAAGTCAGGCGTAGAAAAGACTCAGGGTGGTTTTTCAAAGCTTGTACCCTTTCTTGGATGGCCAGGGAAGTGATTTATTCCTAGGGTCCGCTTAGGGTTGCCGATGAAACCCTTAAAGCCACTACTGAGTCCCTAGTTATCATTATACAAGGCATGTTAGGTGTAGAAAAGATTCAGGGTACATTGTGCTGGCTGGTACCCTTTCTAGGATACACCCGATAACCAAGTTGTTCCAAGGGTTCGCTTTGGGTTAGCCGATAAAACCTTTTAACTCACTCCAGAGCCCTTAGTTATTATACAACAAGGGATGTTAGGTTGGGAACTTTCAAATCTTTGAAAAAGTTATTTTTCTAAGGGTATTTCAAAATACCCTTTTCCCATTTCCGAGTCGCACTGACTATTAGAAAATTCAGGGTACATTATACACGTGTGTACCCTTTCTAGGGTGTGCCAGAACACCGAGTTTTTCCTAGTGTTCGCTCAGGGTTGACCGTTTTAAACCATTAAAGTAACTACTTAGTCCCTGGTTATTAGACGAGGTATGTTAGATGGAGAACTTTCCAACCAAAACCCTTTTCCAACCTGCCAGAAACCCTTATCCCGTAAATAGTGGGTGGGGAAGGGTATGGGGAAGGATGTAAGATTTAAATGCGTTCCTTGGAGGGTGGGGTTTGGGTTCCTGAGGGTTGAAAAGCGGGTGCTTTTGGAAGGGGTGAGTTTTCAGTGCGGCGGGATGAGCTTCATATATGTTTGAGGGAGGAGGAGTCATATCCTGTGCACCCCTTGCAGTAGGGGGCTGGCGAGTCTGTTTCTCAGGGGGGGTGGAAGAGATTTTAGGGTGGCTATGCGTTGGAATACGTCAGTATTTAGCGCGGCTTCTTCGCTTTTAATGAAGGGACTTCCCTCCCTCTATACCTCATCCCATTTCGCAAACCTCGCCTCAGGGTATAAATCATGAACACCACATGCTACCACCATCCCTTCCTGTAACCACCCTCCACACCCTTGCCTTCCCACCTAAACCCTATTACTGTATCCCTCCTTATTCCTGGAGGTTCCAGGATCCACCAGTTTGGAGTATGGACGCAAAAGCATCTTGGATGCGTCTTATACTTGATACTGTCTCGAAATTTCGTGCTGTGAATTCGTGAAAATGAGCGTAAACTGGTAAAATCAGGGTGAAACACGTGGAAACGTTAATAAACCATTAAAAAAGCTGATAATTTCTCATATACGACTCATATTTGCTGTGAAAAGTATTTTTCAAACAATGTAAACACTGATCTAATGATGAAATGACCAAAAAAGCTTGGCCAATCACATGGAAACTATACTGACGACATAAAAATTGTTAGTTTTCCGACAGAACTCAGCTGAAATATAAAAAAATTATGTTAAAATGTGAACACTGATATCCAAACAGGTGAAAATTGGAAAAAAATGAAATAATATGGGTAAAACAAGTTTGAAAATTAATAAACCATAAAAAAACCGATCTTTTTCAACAAAAAAGAATCATATAAGGTATTAAAAAGTATTGTTTAAACAAATGAAGATTGATTTGCGTTCTCGTGAAAATTACGTAACGACCAAAACAATATCTTTGCTTAAAAAAAACACTGAAAATATTCTCTGGATATAAAAAAAATATTCCTTCATAAAATTTGTTAATTTTTTCGGTAAGACTCATAAAACTTATTTACGAAAAATAATGTTTAAACAATTGAAAACTGATTTGCGTTCACGTGAAAACTACAAGACTACCAAATAAAAATTAGGGTAAACTGTTTAAAGTTATTCTTAAGACTTAAAAAAATGATAATTTTACAGACGAGACTCATTAAAAGTTGAGAAAAATATTTTTTAACAATAGAACACTGAATTACGCTTAAGAAAACGACGAATTTACTCGAAAATGCTTGGAATATCACTTTAAAAATATGTAAAACCCCAATTAAAACCATTAATTTTCCACACGACTTATGTGAGTTTTTTTTTAAACTAAGGTTTTTCACAAATCTAAACGCGTTTTGCAATATCGATAAAATACCACAACAACTCAAAACCACGTTGAAAACATTCTTACCCTATAAAAATTGATGAAATTCCGCAAACGACTCATTTAGGGAGCGAATTTTTTATTTTTTTCAAATTAACAATCATTTTAACTCTACAAAAAATGACAGAAACACTAGAAAACTCTTGGTACAACAAGCTAAAAACATTACTCATGTCATTAGAACTATAAACCTTTCGTAATATAAAAGTCATGGCAACCATTGTGAAAACAAATAAACAATTGATTGCGTTCCATGAAAATCATGACAGAAGCAACGGTGAAAAATGTAAAACCATTCATATATCAATAGGACAAACAATTTTCTAGATCCAACCGTGTATCTTCTAGCACCTATGGCAACCATTATTTCCTAGTTAGCCTCTCTCACCATATCAGACCTCTCGCTGCATCTGATTTCCTATACTCTTCCAAATTCTACGCAACTATTATCTATTGTAATACCCTACTTATTAATATAATGTCCAAATAAAAACAATTTTGACAGACAATTTGTAATATTTTCCTCATTGCAAGAGGTCAGAAGTTCGTTTCGCCAGGCAGACCTGAAGAAGGCCTCGGAAGAGAAGGCCGAAAGATCAAACACTTAATGTACAATGTGAGAGTCCTTTTACATGTTATATATTCCGATTTATGTTCTTTTGTGGCGTCCATATATATATATATATATATATATATATATATATATATATATATATCGTAACACAGTAATCAACCCTGGAAGGTCGTTTTGGTATGGATGATGGCAGAGTTCTTACCCAGTGCCATAAGCCCTATTTACGGCGTGTGAAATTCACACATCATGGTATTAATACGGGGGGGCCAGTTCCTTAATATACTGTGCCGGTTATTGTTTCCCGGGAAGATCTGGTACCCGAAAAATAACATAGCCTGAGTGGAGCTACAGGTGCCCAGAGTGCCTTGCTCGGGAATCGAACCCGGGACCCTCAGTCGGTCGGCAGTCCAACACTCTACCCTCCATATATATATATATATATATATATATATATATATATATATTTCTACATAAATATATATGTATATTTATATATACATATATTAATATATGTATATATATATATTTCTACATATATATATATATATATTTATATACTTATATATGCATATTTATATATATATTATTAGGTAATCAACCGGTTAAGGCAGATTTTTGGATGGACATAATTGCTAATTAAAATAATTTGTGACCCCTAGCAAAACACAACATCAGGTCCCTCTTCAGCTCTGAGTACTTTCTTCCTACCTTCATCCCCTATCCAAGAAATCCCTATTTCCTGTTCCTTCCCTTTCCTCGTTTGCCTAACATTCTCCCCTCTATCACAGTCTTCAACATCCCACTATTGCTGATCAATACGCCCCTCATCCACTTTTCCTGCCTCCTCCTTAGTAATATCTCCCAACAAACCCCTCTCTTCGCCCACCATACCAAGTACTTCCTCATTTGTTTTCTTATCTGTCCATTTCACCTTCTCAATTCTTCTCCACACACCCACATATCTACAATAGCCTCTAGTCTACGTCTATCCTCCTGCTTCAATGACCACGTTTCCATAGCCACATACATAGAACTATGACCCATATCAGAGTTTTCTAATGAGTCTTGTCTTAATATCCTTACTCAACGTCCCTGTCATCTTAACTCCCTCCTCTTTAAGTGAAAGCCTCTTTGCCTTATCGCGCAATTCTTCTCCTTACATCCCTGCCACATTGACCGCGTTGGTCCAAAACACTTCCCAGATACGTAAACTGTTCTACCTGCTCTGGTTTTGGCCCTCCTATTTTAATGTTAAGCTTACCCTTTATCTTTCTAGAGAATCGCATAACCTTTGTTTTATTAATATTGATTCTCATCCCATACCTGTCGAACTGAATTTTCAATTCGACAATATATATATATATATATATATATATATATATATATATATATATGTATATATATATATTAATGGTGCCGATTAATCATCACAGTTGTTTTTTTCAAACAGTCTGGCGTCGAACAGTCAATGCGGGAAAAAATTTCGACATTCCTTTCAAAACATTTCATTATTCGCGTTAAACAGAATTTACGCGAGTGTTACGCCCCTGGACGTCAGAGGGTTGAAACAGTTATAAAAAAAAGAAAGTCTGAGAGCGCAAAGGATGGGGGTGTAGGGTGAGAATAGGAGTTTCCACTCTCCCTCCCTCTCTACGTTGTCCGTGACATATTTACGACCTCCAATCCGAACTGCTATAAATGGTGTGCTGGGACAGTCATAATTGACAATATAACTGGATGCGAATTTATATTTGTGTGAAAAACCCTTCAGAAGGAGATAGATAGAAGCGGAAGTATTGGATGTAGGGGTCATGGGAAGGGCTGTCGACTGGTTTTAATTAATCGCGACCCTCCACACCCAGACAGGAGGGACAATTCAAAGAAAAAATATAATTTTTCATCTTCTTAATTTGGTTTCTTGGTTATGCCACAAAAAATGGGCTTGTTTCCATAGCAGCGGCGTTCCGATTTGTCAACAATGAAAGCTTGTTCTCCTAGAAACATAAGAAATCCTAGCAAAGGGGAAAAAGAAATCCTAGATAAGCAGATGTCTTGTTAAAATGGGCTTGTTTCCATCGCAGCGGCGTTCCGATTGTCACCAATGAAAGCCTGTTCTCCTAGAACATAAGAAATCCTAGCAAAGGTGGACAAGAAATTGTAGGAAAGCCAGGATTTCTTGTTCCCCTAAGAAATCCTAGCAATGCTAGGCTGAACGCAATATCTATTCCTTCCTACCTCATCTACATGGATATATGAATATATGGTGAGAACTGATGGAAACACATGATTGGTAGACCACAAGCAAAATGAGTTTCAGAAGTACTCCTGGTCAGGGCATGTGGAAGTAACATTCCCCCTCAACCAGAATGGGGAGGTTTTAGGTCGTTACATTCATTCAGTGTAGTATTTTGAGAAGCGGATGAAGTATGGAGACGTGTTCTGGTAATACAAATGCAAAATACAAATACAAAATGACCTTCAGTAGCACTCTAGGTGGCATGTGGAAGTAACATTCCTCCTCAACACGCATGCGCAGGTTTGAGGTCGCAACATTCATATCCAGTGTACTATTTTGAGAAGCGGATGAAGTATATAGAAGTGTTCTAGTGTGTGATATATGTCTTACATGGCGAGTTTAAACAGAGTGCTGCTCTTATCGAATTTTATGCCTTCAACCTCATAATTGTCCGAGGTGTAATGATTATTACCCTTTGAGGTGTCACTTTGAGTTTAGAGGAAAAGAATAAAAATCGCAGAAGGCATCGCAAGATCGCATTAAGGGGGAATAATAAGGAGGAGGAGGGTTTTGTGTGTTTGTGTTCTCTGTGTCTTTGAGATGGCGTGGTGGACCCATCGTGAACACAGATTTATCACAGAGAGGTATTATCATCCCAATTGTTGTTCAATAAATAATAATGAAGCCGACACCAAGTTCCACATTGGATAAATATATTCCAATATATATTGTCTGATATATGCGATATATACGCTTTTGATAAGTGATTCGCCTTTGGTCTTTTTTGTATCAAATCTTCAAAAAGACGAGTTTGCTTTGATGTTTATATATCATCTGTGGGTCAGTGATCTCGGACGTCCGCTGCTCGTGTTTCGTCATCCAACAATTATTGGCTTTTCCCAGGCTCGCAACCACGAAATTTTACTACCCATATCAGATTAACAGAGTAGATCTATCAAAAGCATTGTAACCATAATAAACAGCTTTATAAAACGGCGATTGAATCTCAGCAGGAGTCAATTTTTATAGTCACGCTGGTCAATGTTGAGAATTTATAAAGAATTTTTTCTGGTAGAAAGATCAAGGAATCCATTATTCGCAGAGAATACGTGTTACTTTTGTAGTGGACCATTTATATAACCTTGAGTTATAATAATATCAGAATAAATAATTCATTTCTCTGCCACTTCACACGTCTGAGCAACTGGAAGTGCTATTAAGAACGTCACACGTCTCATAAAATATGTAATAAGTACTTAATATAAACACAAACACAAAAAACAGTGATTATTTCGGAAAAACAGGGAATGTAACAAGTTTGTAAAGTTCCAGGGTTGAACATACGTGTTTCAATGCAGCCACCATCACCATGGCAACAGTTGGCAGGTATCGTTGGGTCACCAAGTGTTGCACGAAGGTATTTAATTATTATAATTATTATTAAAAATACACACAGGGATATTAATTAATTAGTTATTATGGTGATATTAATGTAAAACTACTCCCCCCTCTGTGAGTTTTTCTGAGGGACAAACTGAACCATTAAGTTAATTGAACGGAGGAACCTGACCTACTTCCCCTTCCCTATATTATTATTATTATTATTGTTATTTATTTATTAAATAGACAGGGTCAGTTGGCACACAGGTCATGAGGAATTACAAAATATAAGAGGTGAAATCAGTCAGTCCAAACAAAATACACCGAAAGGGAACTTCAAAACACTAATCCCTTACACACAAAACAATAGAATCCCCATCAAAATAGCATCAATCAATCAGAAAGAAGATGAAAAAAGATATATTAAAAAGCTAATTAAATCTTTTCTCAAAAGTTTACACTCTGTATAAGGAAAGGGCTCGGATAGTTTTGTAGGTAAGGTGTTCCAATCAACAATTGTTTTATTAGGAAAAGAAAATTTAGTTTTTATTCCTCCTTAGTGCCCGGCATTTCACCTTAAATTTGAGGTCATTTCTCCCTATAAAATTCGGATATTCCCTTCTCTTTCCTAAGATCTGCTTTCCAAGCTTTCTCCCCACTTCAGAATGCGGAACATTCCACAACAAAGTCTGCTTACTTTCCTTCTAGTTTGTAGAAGTTCCCAGCCCAGCGTTTTTTAACACGTCAGACACACTCTCCATCCTCCTATGCTTCTTCCCCAGTACATATCGGGCAGAATTTCTTTGTAACGATCCCAGTTTTTGGATATGTTCTTCTTCATGAGGGTTCCATACTAGAGATGCGTACTCTAAAATTGGTCTTACATTATACGCCTTCTCCTTGGTTGCTCTAACGCTCCCTCTGAGGTTCTCATCACCCAATGAAGAGTTTTGAAAGCCTTCTTAAAAGAGTACTACACATTTAGCCCCCATCCTAAATCCTTAGTTGAATACAGGTATTCTTATTATTTTTAGGTAATCTACCAGTTTAGGTAGGTTTTTGGATGTACATAATTACTAACTGAATAATTTGTGACCCCTAACAAAACACAACATCCTACTCTACATCAGGTCCCTCTTCATCTCTGTGTACTTTCTTCCTCCCTTCATCCCGTCCAACAGCCCTATCTCTTCTTCCTTCCCTTTCCTCGTTTGCCCAACATTCTCCCCTCTATTACAGTCTTCAACATCCTACTGCCGGTCATCACCCCCTTCATCCACTTTTCCTGCCTCCTTAGTAATAACTCCCAAAAAACCCCTCTCTTCGCCTCTCACCATACCAAGTACTTCCTCATTTGTTTCCTTCTTTCGGTCCATTTCACCTTCTCCATTCTTCTCCACACCCACATATTTACAATAGCCTCCAGTCTACGTCTATCCTCCTGCTTCAATGACCAAGTTTCCATAGCCACACATAGAACTACGCTCCATATCAAAGTTTTTTAACGAGTCTTTTGTTAACATCCTTACTCAACGTCCCTCTCATCAACTCCCTCCTCCTTAAGTGAAAGCATCTTTGCTTAGTTGCGCAATTCTTCTCCTTACGTCCCTACTACTTTGACCCTGTTGGTCCAAAACACTCCCGAGATACGCATTAAACTGTTCTACCTGCTCTAGTTTTTGCCATACACCTAAGTATTTGCAAATATCACTTTTATGAATGACATTTTCTGAGAATTTATATTCCCTACTGTTTTTATCCACCTTTTTACTAAAAGTTATAGATTTGCATTTGATAACATTAATATTCAACTTATTATTTGTCACCCAATCAACCATTTTATTAATGTCCCCATGAAGTTAGTCGCGGTCTCTGTCATTTTCGACTTTCCTGTTGATAATACAGTCGTCTGCAAAAAGTCTTATCTGAGAATTGATATTTACTGGGAGATTATTTATATAGATTAAAAAATCCTGGTTATAAGTAATTTCGTCATCTGTAGCACAGTACGGTGATAGAATATCTCAATATATCTTAATTGGAGGGGTTTCAGGGTTCTTTCAGGGTCGTGGCGGACACTCTTCACAAGTATATTATTGAAGCATAGGGGATGATAGTAATTTTGAGGGATTTTCTTAGCATTTTTACAGGTACGTTTAGCTATAAATCTTTTTTTACAAGAGATATAGCATTTATTTTTATAATTGTAACATGTATTAAAGTAATTCCCATGCCTTTTTGGTTGAATTTGACGGGTTTTTAATTTAGATAGACGTAAAAACGGAACACCAACACTTTTTTGGAGAAATCCTAGCTAATAATCACTTATATATATCAATGAATAAACTTTACCCAAGAGATAAAGCATTGATTTTATGATTTCACACTGTATTCTGCTAATTTCCATGCTTTTCCCTTTGAGTTTTGTTGAGTTTCAATCTAGATAAACCTCGTATATTGATAGAAATGAGCTCTTACGGCTAGTAATATATAATAAATGTGAAACTCCAATAGCCGTAAACAGTTTACCTTTCTAAACAAAGTAAAAATGAAATTAGTTGGCTAGCGCCACAAGTCAAGAAGGGGTAAAAGGTAAAAAAGGATAATGAGGTAGGTAAAAGGGGTAAAAGGTAAAAAAGGAGAGGATAAGAAAGGTGAATACGAATACGCGTATTTCGGCCACAAAGTAGCCCTCTTCAGCGTACTGAAGGGTAATCGTCACTACAACACAAGTCGAAGTTAGATAAACCTAAAAATGGAACTCCAACACGTTATTGAAGAAATTCTGGCTGATTTCAGCTGGAATCTTTCAATTTTCGCCATTGATAAACCTCGTAAATAATAAACTACGCCCTGCTAGCTAAAGATACGAGCGCAAATCAACGCTCTTTTGTCAAATTCGTGAGATAACCTCGTAGTTATCCACGCAAGCCTTTGGTGAAGACATCTTTGACCAGATCTGAAACAGTTCTCCGGAGACAGAGCAAGCAATCTAGCTAACGGGAAGGGCTTCACAGAGAGAAAAAGACAAGGAATAGCCAATCAATAATTCATTGTTATCCTTCCCACGAGTCCAGGCGTCCGTCCAGACGGCCCCCCTCTCAAAAGGGCGGGGCGTTACAGTTTTATTTCGATATTTTTCGGTTTTTTTTTCTCCCCCGCATCGCGCAGGTGGTCGCAGGTGTTTCATTGACAGTTTTCGGCGGGAGAATTGTTTCGTCGGAGTGCCGCCAGGGGCGTGGCGGTCGGGATCGTTAGTCGATATATCCGATAAGACGCGTTTAGAGATTTTCGGGTTATGACGTCATTGTTTCTTAGCTTCAGAAGAATTTTTTACGGTTTTCTTCGAGGAATCACTGGGAAAATGGTCTATTCGAGGGGTTTTGACCGCGAATTGGTCTTAGATAGGTTAAAAAATGTTTGAAAATGTATCGTAGACTAAAATTCACACGTATATGAGGTCTGTCCAATAAATACGCGAACTGAAGCCACAAAAAACCATTATTTCGCCTTAAAGTTAGGTAGTTATAAATGTCCGTCTTCATCTCAAATGAATTCTCAGCCTGGCTACAGCATGTTTCTGCCAAAAAACACATTTAATTCCTCAATATTTGGCAACATTTTTGATAAAAAATACGTAAACTAATTGGTCTATTTAAGATTACGTAACATTTTATAAAAAACGCACATTTCTCATATTAAAAAAAAAACATAAAAAAAACTCGTAGTATTTTCAGCAAATTGAGTACCGAATCTAAAATAGACACATTAGCAGTGAAAACGTAACCGTTTTTTATAATTTAAACCTCTCATGAAAACACAAAAAAGGATATTTTTTAGAAAAAATATGAAATTTTTCCCAGACCTGTCTAACAGGACCCAAAATGTTCTTCATGACGCACGAGATCCGGTCGCGCGAACGACTCTCCCAAAGCATGCCGATCGAACCAAAATTCAAGTGATCCGTTCTCTACAGGTGAACCGGTCTTGAGTAACGAACGACTCGGGTTTTGAACTGATGAAACGACCGGTTCGTCTCGTGGGTCGTTTTCGCAAACCAAATTTTTTAGAGATTTTGCGAGTTTTTTGTTGTTTTGGAAGGCGTTGCCGGGTCCAGGCGTATCTAATGGTGGAAGGGAGATATTGGACTGCGTGGGCGGACCGCTGCTAGGGCAACCAATAGATTTTCAGAGGGCATAGAGTCGGGAAACGCCTTAGGGCATGAGGGAGTCATGGGAGGAAGGCCATTGGATGGTTGCTCTGGCCAATGGGATTCACTTTGGCTTCCTCAAAGGGATGAGGGTGGGAGTTTGCGACGTACGAGGAGTGGGGGGTCGACTCAGAATACGGGACAGGATTTAATTTTTCACAAAATCAACAAAAAACCATGTAAAATAGTAGATCTTGCAATTCTAAGCACTTTTTACCTCATTGCTAAACCACAAAAAACTCAATATTTACCGAGTTACGGTGCTTGAAAGATTTGAACGAGGATATTTTCATAAAAAACGTTTTTTTACATACAAAACGGCTTTTCAAAGCTTTTTTACCTCTTCATCAATCAAATTAATACGTAAATTTTGATAAAACACCAAAATTCCTAGTTTCACCCAAATATTGACATATTCCTACCCGATCCAACATCAGTTTTACCCCATATTTTCTTTATTTTTGGAAGTAGCCAATTTTCTTCCGAATCAAACTTGTAGAGATTAAAATTACCTTTCCAAAGATACCAAATACGTCCCTGTATCATGCATATATCACGAGCAAAAGAAGTTTAAAACTCATTTCGGATTTACACTCCCGCTAAGTCTGATATAAGAATCCATTTCATTGGTGTTCAACCAATGTTTACGGTTCATTCTTCAGCGTTGCCATGCCAACCTACTATTACCCGTAAACTATCCTCCAATATTCTAGCCTCTAATTCGTCTAGTGTACGTCATAATAGCATCTAAATTGCTAGCCTCTCCATTACTAGATTGCGGTTTTCTAGCCTTCAATATTTAACTCCTACGTCGCTAGCCTCCTCCTTATTTTTAGCCACTTTTTCAATACGCTTTTTAAAACTAGCCTCCTATTTTCTAAAACACTAAACGCCCTAGCCTCTAACTTAATTAAATATCAATTTTGATAATCTATTTCACGGTAATATTGTTTGATATCCAATTTTGCCCATAACCTATCTTTAGCCTCCACTATTTCTAGCCTCTAACTAAATAACTTGACCCTTTCTAGCCTCTTATCAAGTACCCTATAGTCGTTTGCTATCATCAAACGCGCTAGCATAGTTTATACCAGAGCCGCTGCTCTATTTAAATGTTCAATATTAGCCTCTTCCTTTATAATCTTTTTCCTACCGGAATAGCCTCCTATTTCGTATTGAACTATATTATAGTAGCATACACCTTAATAACATTTTTCTTAATTACATCTCAATAAAAGCATTCTCTATGCCGTCAATTTAATTTCTAGCCTCCACTCAGAGCTAGTCTCCTATTTCTCTAGCCTATACTTTTTCCAGCCTCTCTCTTAGAAACCATTTCTCCGCTAGCCTCTTTCTAAATAGCCTCTATCTAGCTGTTATCTTATAAATGGCCTCTTTTTCTATTAGTTTCTCTCGGAATATTATTTTTCTTGTCAGCCTCTCAACATATTAAACTCTAATTCGACATATATATATATCCATTCTAGCCTCTAATCTGTGCCTTAGTTAACTCTTTAGCCTCTACTACATTAATTTATTGTGTTTTGCGTTCCTTTTTCAAGGCCTTTGCTGTACTATTCGAACTTCGAAGCCTCTACTTCCCTAGCCTCTACTTCCCTAGTTTCTACACTCCTAGCCTCCAACCTCCTAGCCTCTAACCTCCTAGACTCCAAATTTCTAGCCTCTACTTCCCTAGCCTCTACTCCCCTTGCCTCTACTCTCCTCCCCTCTACTCTCCTAGCCTCTACTATCCTACCCTGCACTCTCGTAGCCTCTACTATCCTACCCTGCACTCTCCTAGCCTCTACTATCCTACCCTGCACTCTCCTAGCCTCTACTCTCCTAGCCTCTACTCTCCTAAGCTCCTCTTTCCTAGCTTCTAACCTCCTAGCCTCTACCTTTTTAATCCTTATTTTGATAGATACTTCCCAAATAGCCTCTTTAATGATATCAACCTTTCTACTAAGGTTTTGTAATTAGCTTCTTTCGAAAAAATTTCGCTTACCTAGCCTCTAACGTGGTTATATTTCTTATATACACAGGCTTAATAGACTCTAAGTTACCGCATTCGTATTTTCTAAACTTCTTATCCCTAGCCTCAATCTAAATATCCTGTTCTTTTAGATTTACTCACAATTTATATCCAATTCCTGGTCTCATACTATTCTGCAGTACCCTCTATTCTCCTAACTGCTATCGCACTAATTGTTTCCGTGTAAATAAACATTTATCAGCTAGAATCTACTAAAAATGATTGCAATATTCTACTCTCTAAATAGCTAGCCTTATTCTAATAAACATAATCCGATCTAGAAACCACTTAAATAGGGTCCTGATTGCAACCTCGTAACAAATTAGCCTTTTACATCGTTAATTGTTTGTATAAAGCCTCTTTTCCAATAGTTTAACGCTTCCTTTTCCACCTTTTTAATATCCTATACGATGTTTTACTACTATTTTCTAGCCTCCACGTTTCCGCTAGCCTCTAACTCAATCATTTCTTTGTATATTAGCCTCTCACCCAATGATTTATTGTTGTATATTTTTGATTCACGTTGCTATCCTCTTCTCTGCTATCAACTATTCCAATGAAACCTCTTTCTCGCTAATTTATGTCCAAGTAAACTCAATTTTGCTAGCCTCGTTCGTAACAATGTCCTCATTTGGTAGCCTCTATCAAATTAACCTCTCGTATAATATTATTTCCCAGTATTTAATCCATTATCTGCAGTATTTGCGAGGTTAGAATTTTAACTAATGTAAAATTTATACGTTTTCGTCAATCAATGCGGTCAAATTGGCGATTTGACGCTTAATATTCTCATAACTTGCTGTATCGTCGGTTAAATATGGCCGGAAATCGTGTTTAATTTGGGAATAATATGTATTTATTGAGATAGATTCCGGTTTTCTTGAGATTTACCACGATTTACGTGAAAGAAAATGGATGTTATATCTAATACCATGCATCTTATTAATTAATATCCTAATTAAAACCGTAATATCTAAACAATTAGTAGAATATAAACACATTTTAAGAAGAGAATTACGATATTTCCACCGTAGAAATGATAAATTTCGCATTTGAAAACTAAACAGATACAATAAACTCGTATATTGAGTGGTTAAATATAAAGGATCTTAGAAAATAAAGTTGAATAAAGATTTTAAGCAAGTTATTTCGTAGATATAAACCATTTCATTTCTTCAGTAATTAATGTATCATAAAGCTAAGTAGCGATGCGTATTACGAGAGAACTAATTTGATCAAGAGATTGCTTGAAAGACACTAAAATGTCTATAAACAGTCGAAATACCAGTCTAAACTCGGTGAAAAACGCATATTTTTGGAGTAATTTCATGGCAGAAACTGCTAAATTGGTTAATTTAAAAAAAAAACATTACTTTATCCAAATATATGCCGAAGAAAATCTTCTTACCACTAATATTTTCGAAGATACGACCCTAGAAAGTATTGTGGACCATGTAATTCCAGTTAATTTACATGTTTTATCCGGATATGTACGTGAAATACTCGAAAAAAAGCGATATCTGATTGAATGAACCCGATTTCTCAATTAAAACAAGTAATTATATACCTATAAACATCAATTTTAATCGATATATGCGTGGGAAAAGTTATCTTAACACCCAGCAATGTTATATCAATCAGTTTGTTTACGCTCAATGACAACCGAATGGATTTTTGGCAGACATTTTGTCAATGGCGTAACGGTTATAAATTTACAAACACGCGGTTAATTCGACAAAAATGCGATACTTCATTGAATTAAAACTATTTTTTAATTAAGAAAAGGTATATTAAAACCATAAAACCTTGATTTTAACCGATAAACATACAAAAAACGTCCTCGGTAACCAGAAATGTCTACAAAAAACATTTCTTTTTCGCCAAAAATACATAAATAAAGAGTTGGGAGACATTTTTTACGGGGAATAACTGATACATATGGAAAAATACAATTATATCTCAGAGTATTTAATATTTAACTCATCAAAAAAAACTTTTTACTTAGGTTCAATACTCATTTACACAGTATATACATCTAAAACAATACGTGGTAATGAAAAAATTAGCCAAAAATCTTAGTTTTTTACTTGAAATCACAGCAAACTTAGTTTATCTAACTTAATGTTTCAAAATAGAGCAATTTTAGTTAATTTTAAAGCTATTCTATCGCTATTTACTATGAAGAAATAGTAAAAATATGATTTTAACCTGTATTTATTAAATACAAACTTTAATACGTCAAATTCCGACCGTCATGGCGACAATCTTTGAAGTGAGTTATTCGCAAAGATCTTATTCTCATTGCATTTTAACACCAGACCATACATACTACGGTGATTATTTCAATTAAACTAAATACTTGGATGCATTGCCTAATATATTAAGTCACCAAAATACGATTTAGATGGTACTAAGACGAAAATATGAACCATTTCAATTGGTAAACACGGAAAACGCTTTGCAACTGTCGTCCTATATTAATTTATATACATGTGAAGCAATTTTTTTTGTTATAATTCGCTTAATATAAGGATTTCAAGGCCTCCAACGACTTTTAATTGATTGAAATACGTTTGCAAATTCCACCTTTGCACATAAAAGACAAATTACTCTGAAATAATTCATTTTTTACGACTAAAATGGTAACACTGGCTTTCAGATTCATTAGAATGAGTCGTAAATATAATAATATAATGTAAACTCTCGATTAATACAGTTTTTAAAGTCTTATATTTCAACAAATAATACGATAATCAATGAAATTTCAAATAATTAACATATTTCTTTAAGAAGTAATCTTATCTATCACCTTGATGCCTTTTGGACAACAACTCCATCTTGAAAATCATTAAGTATTAACAAAGAGGAAAATTTAAAAAGATCTCAGCTATCCATTGTTCTATGCGCAACCACATTCGGGGTTTATTTGGCGAAAATAGGAACGTTTATGTGATGACGGGGAAACAGTTCCAAGGTCTTCGTAAATGTTATTTCGATACCAAAAATATTTTCTGAAGAAAGTAAGATTATCAGGCTGAATACACCTTAACTAATAATAATCTTGTAATCAGCATATAGAAAAAACTTCACGCTTTCCATCAGTGTAGTTAAATTCACGATCACGGTTCATTTGGCGAAAATAGGAACGTTTTTGTGAATGGGAGTTTTAGAACACTAATTTCTCCGCAAAAGCAAAGATCGACGGATGCCTAAGCACGGTATGTCCTCTCGATCATCTAGCCCAGTTCTGAACCAGCGTCACACACGGGCCAAGACAAAGCAACCGCAACCTTCCTGCGCCAGGGCACCTTCGCCGCCGTCATCACCAACAAGGAATCCGTCCCCGATACTGAGTATGGGCGAATCGGAACCCCCGCAATGGGCCCTAGCCATTGCCAACCGCATCAGCGAATTATCCCAAGGCATGGATGAGACCAGGAGGCAGCTACAGCAAGCCACACAGGAATGGCGGATACCTCCCGGGCAGAATCCGAGACCAGCGACACCTGCCCCGGAAGAACCAACGTTTGCGTCCTTGCGGCAGCCTGGGCCACCCACGTGGATCCCACCGCCGCAGGATGACCAGGAAGTCATGCAGTTATGCCACCAGGTAAAGGCAGCGCGCGGATCCCCGCGCTTAACGAAACGGGATCTACACGAACTTGACGCCATGATCAGTTTGGCCGCAGATTGGCCTACCCTGCCGGAGACTAGCCGGCACATAGTATACAACCGCATACGCGTCCTGGCCATCGTGCAAACGCACGGTTGGGAAGCGGCAATGCGACTCACCGACACGACGGGAAACGCCCTGCTCCGGCTCCCGGCGAACGCGATACCGCCTCCGCCACCAACTATCATAGTCCAAGCACCACCTCAGCGCTACGCGGGGGGTCCGGCGCAGCAGCAGCAAACAAGAAACCGGAATGCAGGAGGCCAACCGCCGCAGCCCTTTCGCGGCCGTGGTCGCCGAGGCGGCGGCCGTGGATCCTCCACCAGATATACCAACTAGAACAGTGCCCATGTCCCAGCCGCCACCACCTGCGGCTGAGAGCAGCCCTAGCAGCCATCCACCATCGCTGCAACAACTAGGGGAATTCCTACTCTTCCGAGATAGCGCGGAACCGGTCAACCCAGAGGAGTGGGTCACGGATTCGGACACGGTAAGTGACACCACGTGTTCAGTGAGTGTACAAGACTCGGAACCAGAAAACTTACAAGACAGTGATTACGATAGCGACAGTGACCATGAGTTAGAACCTAGTGCATGGCGAATTCCGGGTCCCTTAGGAGATATACATAGACCAGAACCACGAGACCCGATAGCCTACAAACCGGAAGAGGAGGGACTGCCCGATGACGACACGGAAGCCCCAGCGGCCGCAGAACCAGGACCGGAAGAAGAAAGTGAGGACGAATACTTCCCCACG
Organism: Hetaerina americana; assembly: GCF_022747635.1. Lineage (NCBI taxonomy): Eukaryota > Metazoa > Arthropoda > Insecta > Odonata > Calopterygidae > Hetaerina > Hetaerina americana. The sequence continues at coordinate 919,643 of NW_027287041.1, read as the reverse complement.
GCGGGGAAATTCGACTACCAATGCTTATCAACGCGAGACACCCTTCGGTTCGGAGCAAACCTACCGATGCCGCAGGGGGCACCGCACGTGTTCATCCCCACGAGACCTACGGCACTGATCGACCAATACATCAAGAAATTAGTTAACCGATGTATCTTGACCATAGGGCGGGCAACCAACGCGTTCCCCCTTATCGCCATCCCCAAGGCGGGAGGCGGCGTCAGGGTGATCCAGGACCTATCGGCATGGACGGGGTTCATACGCACACCACGATTCACGTTAAAATCCGCGGCCCAAGCCCTAGAGTCAATTCCCCCAGGATCCCTATTAATAAAAATTGACCTCAAAGATGCCTTTTGGCAAGTGCCGATCGAGCCGTCGCATCGACACAATTACGGCGTGTATCACCAAGGCGCAACATACACGTGGACACGGTTGCCAATGGGCCACGCGCTAGCGCCTGCAATCATGCAGAGGTGGGCGCGTGCGGTCATACACGAAGTCTATCGGAAATTTGAAATAGTAATGATAGCATATTTGGACGACTGGTTACTGTTATTTGATAACTCTACGGAACATTTGATCCTAGAGGTAGTAGACTTCCTCCGCCAGGAACTACAAATTCATATTAATGATAAGAAAAGTCGCTTGACCCCAGTAACCAGGATTAAATACCTAGGAGTTAAAATTGATACTGTTGCAATGACCCTCAGTCTTACCAAGCACTCCTTGCGAAGAATCGAGTATATCACCCAAGTGATCAAGCGCATTAGAAATCGCGATGTCCCGAAAGCAACGGGATTCATCTCCTGGTGTGTCTATGTCCTCCGTCTCCCGCTATTCCTGATCACCCAGACGGCGCAACGTGATACCACCTGGCTCGCCCGCCTATGGGAGGATGGAACCTGGCATGCCCCGAGGGAATTCACGAACTACCATTACGTCCTGGACGTGTATGCAGACGCCACACCATGGCAGGTAGCATGGACCATCCCCATGCTCCGGACTACAGAGATATGGGCACTGGAGGAGGAACGGCAGATTTTGGAAGCCGAGGGCCTGGCGGCCCTAATGGCGGCACACCACGCCATCAGTGTCACGGAACCAGACACAATGATAAATGTTTATACGGATAATATGTCTGTTATGTACTCTTTGATAAAAGGAAGGGGAATATTGTTTACTCGCCCCGATATTGTACAATTATTTATGTCTCTAATAAAGGAATTGTCACGGAATGTGACCTGGAGGTACATCCCTTCGGACCAGAATCCGGCCGACCGTCCGTCCCGGACCGTCCTACCTCCCTATGCCCGCTCGGCCTCGGATTCGGGGTCCGGGCTGGTATATAGGTGGGATGAAGCCTGAGATGGACAGTCGATCGAGATTCTCAAGCCGAGGAGGACGTATCTCCAGATCTCTCTCCAAATCTCCTGGCAATTATTCCTAGCTTAAGTTCATTATCGAGCTAAAATACGTCATAAAAGAAAAATATTTCGCATGTTCCTAATCAATTTAAATCTCTGTTGTTTACTAATGCAGTTAAAACCCGGATAGAAGCTTACTTGACGAAAATAGGAACGTTTTTATGGGTGGAAGTGAGGACTCTCAGGGGCCTCCGCGAAAATTATTACAAATACAAAAATAATTTCCGATTAACGTACAATTATCTCACTAAATACTTTTGGAACGAAGCTTATTTTTTTAATTATCATATTACAAGGTCTTGACTATACATTGGTGTAGTTGAAACCACGATCAGGGTTCATTTGGCGAAAACAGGAACGTTTTTGCGAACGGGAGTTTTAGAGTACCGAGTCCTCCGAGGATATAATTTGGATTCCAAAAATAATTTCTAACTTAAGTTCAATTTTCTCGCTAATTACGTTTTAAACTACATATATTTTTCAACCAGCTCATAAAACAAAATCTCTGCTGTTTATTGCTGCAGTCAAAACCAGATTAGGAGTTCATTTGAAGAAAATACGATCGTTTTCGTGAATTGAGGTAAAGACTTTTCAGGTCCCCGCGAAAATTGTAACCATTGCAAAAATAAGGTCTATTTAAAGTTAAGATTTTCCCACTAAATATATTTTGACCGAGTATTATTTTGTACATTTTTTCTAGTACAAAAACCTTAGCTACACATTGCTGTTGTTAAAACAACGATCGAAGTAGATTTGGCGAAAATAGGAACGATTTTGTAAGTGGGAGTGATGATTTCGGAGTTCTCCGCGAAAAGTATTTGCGATTTAAGTCAGATTTACTCACTAAATATACTTCAAACTAGACATTTTCTCTGTGATTCTTTAAGAACATAATCTCAGCTATCTAATGGCGTAGTTTAAGATAGAATCTGAGTTGATTAAGCGAAAATAGGCCTATTTTTGTGAATGTCATGGAAGAGAAATTAGAGAAATTAATACGCGTCCAAATATAAATCCTAATTTAAGTTTAATTATCTCATTATTACAGTTTTATTCTATGGATATTATGCGCCATTTACATTGAACAAATTCTCAGCTACACAATGGTGTAGCTATAACAACGCTATAGATTCAATTGGCGAAAATAGGAACGATTTTTTCAGTGAAATTGAAGATTTCAGACGTCTCCGCGAAACTAATTTCTAAATTATGTCGGCTTATTTTGCCATTGATGTTTTAAACTGGATATCATATGTGTGTTTCATAAGGAACAAAATATAAACTATTTAATGGCGTAGTTTAAACCAGGATCGGAGTTGATTTGGCGAAAATAGCGAGTCCAAAACCAATTTCTAAATTTATTACAATTATCTTATGAAAAACGTTTTGACCGAAGGATATTGCGTACAATTCCTAAGGCAAAAAATCTCAGCTACACATTTATGCGGTTAAAATTACGCTAGAAGTTGATTTGGCGAAAATAGGAACGATTTTGTGAGTGGAAACAAGGATTTCAGATATCTCCGCGAAAAATATTTGTAATTTAAGTTAGATTATTTTGCTAAATATGTTTTGAACTAAATACTTTTAACACGTTTCTTAAAGATCATAATCTTATCTATCCAATGGCGTAGTTGAAATCAGGATTGGAGTTGATTTGGCGAAAATATGAACATTTTTCTGAGTGAGAGTGATGATGTCGTAGTCCTCTGCAAAAATTATTGAGTCCATAAAATGATTTCTAGTTTAAGTAAAATTATCTCACTAAAAGCGTTTTTTCGAATTAAATTTTGCATGAATCCTATTGCAAAATACCTCAGCTATACATTTCTGTAGTTAAAATAAGCTAGGGGTCCATTTGGCGAAAATAGGAACGATTTTGCTAGTGGAAAGAAAGATTTCAGATGTCTCCGCGAAAAATATTTCTAATTTAAGTTCAGTTATTTCAGTTAATGCATTTTTATCGAGAAATATTTTGTTTGATTGGTATTGCACATAACCTGAGTAACACAAAGATGTAGTCAAAATTATCCTCACAGTTAAATTGGCGAAAATAGGAACAATTTTGTGAGCGGGATTTAAAAGATTTCAGATATCTCCCCGAAAATAGTTTCTAATATAGGTTAGATTATTTTACTATAATCATTTAAACTAGATATTTTTACACGTTTCTGATAGAAAAAATCTCAGCTAACAAATGGCGTAGATAAAAAAAGGATTAAAGTTGATTTGGTGAAAAAAGGAACATTTTTCCAAGTGGGATTCATTACGCAGTTCTCTGTGGAAATTAATAAGAGTGCTATTAGTGTGAATTATCTTATGAAAGGCGTTTTGACCGAGGGATATTTTTAAAAAATTCCTATTTAAAATGCCTCACCTAAGCAATGGTGTAGTTTAAACCACGTTCTAAATTGATTTGGCGAAAATAGGAACATTTTTCTGAGTGGGTTTGATTATTCGGTAGTTCTCCGTGAAAATTATTACGAATCAAAAAATATTTTCTAACTTAAAATTCATTTTTCTCTTTTAATGCGTTTTAACCGAGAGAAACTTCGTAATATTCCTATTAAACACATTCTCCGCTTAATATTGGCGTAGTTAAAACCACGCTAGTGGTTCATTTGGCGAAAATAGGAACGATTTTGTGAGTAGGAGCCCAGAGTACAGAGTTCTCCGCAAATATAATTTCTAATATACGTTCAATTATTACGTTAACTATTGTGAGTGGACCGAGAGATATTTTGTACTGTTTCTATTGCACAGAAACTTATCCACAAATTAGTTAAGTTAAATTCCTTCAAGAAATTGATTTGGCAACTATATGAACGATTTTTTGAGCGAAAATAAAGATTTCAGATGTCTCCCCAAAAATAATTACTCCTATAAGTTCGATAATCTGGCATAATATGTTTTTAACTCTTCTTTTTTGTGTGTTTCTTAAAGATTAATATCTCAGCTATTCAATAGCGTAATTGAAAATAGGATCAGAATTGATTTAGCAGAAATCGGAACATTTCTCTGAGTGGGGTTGTTAATTTCGCAATTCTCCGCGAATATTATTACGAGTCCAAAAATAATTTCCAATGTAAGTTCAATTATCGAGATAATTGCGTTTTGATCAAGGAATTTTTCGTTTAATTCCTAAAGCACAAAACTTCAACTACAAATTTTTGTAGTTAAAACCGCAATAGAAGTCAATTTGGCGAAAATAGGAACGATTTTGTGAGTGGAAATAAATTCTTCAGATTTTCCGCGAAAGTAATTTCTAATTTAAGCACAATTATCTAATTATTGCGTCTTGACCAAGATTTTTTGTACAAATCCTATCGAACCGAGTCTCAGCTAATCATTGGTGTACTTAAACCCACTATCAAGGTTAATTTGGCGAAAATAGGAACAATTTTCTGAGGGGATACAAAGATTTTAGGTGTGTCCCAGAAAATAATTTCTAATTTCAGCTCCATTATATCATAAAATGCGTTTTAATTAAGAAATATTCTATACAATTCCTAATGCATATAAACTCAGCTATATAATGATGTAGTTAAAAGCATGATCTTACCTTATTTGGCGAAAATAAGAACGCTTTTGTAAGTGGAAATATAAATTTCAGAGGTCTCCGCGAAGTTAATTACTTCTTTAAGTTCTATTAATCATAAAATGCGTTAACCGAGTAATATTTTATACATCTCTTATAAAAATAAACCTTAGCTTCATATAAATGTTGATAAAACTACAATCGTTGTAGTTTTATCGAAAATAAGAACGATTTTGCAAGTGGAAATATAAATTTCAGAGGTCTCCGCGAAGTTAATTTCTAATTTAGGTTCTATTTTATCATAAAATGCGTTGCACGAGTAATATTTTATACATATCTTGTAAAACTAAACCTTTGCTACATAAGCATGTAGATAAACTACAATTGCAGTGGTTTTGGCGAAAATAGGAACGGTTTTGTATGTGGAAATAAAAAATTCAGATACCTCCTCGAATGTTATATCCAATTCAAGTCCATATATCTTGCTAAATAGGTTTTATAATAGATATTTCTCAAACGTTTCTGAAAGAACATAATTTCAATTATCCAACGGCTTAGTTCAGCACTGGATAATAGCTTATTTAGGGAAATTAAGAATATTTTTCTGAGTGGAATCAATGATGTTGTAGTTTTCCGCGAAAATTAATACGGGCCCAAAAATAATTTCTAATTTTAGTTATGTTATCTTATTAAATAAGTTTTGACTGAGAGATATTTTGTAGAATTCCTGATGTAAAAAATCTCAGCTACGTATTACTTATAAGTTAAAACCAACTTATAAGTTGATTTGGCGAAAATAGGAACATTTTTCTGAGTGGCAACAAGGATTTCAAATATCTCCAACATATTCGAAAAAATGTAATTACACTAAGTCTAAACTACACCAAGGTGTGGTTTAAATCTCTCTGGAAGTAGTTTTGGCAAAAATAGGAACATTTTTCTGAGTGAGAATGATGATTACGTAGTTATCATGCGAAAATATTTTAGAGTCCAAAATATAACTAGCATTTTAAGTTAAATTTTCTTTAATAAATCGCTTTTACCGAGAGATCTTTTGCACCAATTCCATAGCAAAATAACTCAGCTACAAAATAATTAAGTTAAAACTACTATCAAAACTGATTTGGCGAAAAAATGAACGATTTTTTGGAGTTGATATAAATATCTCTGATGTCTCCGCGAAAAATATTTCTAATTTAAGTTCAATTATCTCGCTAAACTTATTTTAAAATACACATTTTTTGTATGAATCTTAAAGAACTTAATCTCAGCTATCCAAAGGTGTAGCTGAAACTAGGATCGGAGTACAATTGGCGAAAATAGGAACATTTAAATGAGAGACAGCGGGAGAGCAAGAAGGTTTCTCTGTAGAGCGAGAAGGCGACCCCGGACAAACGGCGCAGAATTTGAGAGCGGACGAGGCAACCTCATTGATTTTTACGCCGAAGCGAAAACACCCCTCTCATCCCTCCAACCCTCCTCTCCACACCCCTGCAGAAACTTTCGCAAACTTCCCCTACAAATCCCCACACCCCTCTTCGCAACCGACAGCCAGGGATGAGAACTCTCTTCTCCCTCCCCCCGACTACCCGGAGAATTTGCTCCGGAGACTACGAGGTTCCCAGGGTAACCTCCCGTTCCTTTCCTCCCCATCTCTCTCCTACGGCACCTCACCCCCGTACCCCCCGTGGTCCGAAATCCTTCCTCACCCCTCTCCCCATCCCCCGGCCAAACCCGACGAGATGGCTACGCCCTGCAATCTCATCAGCTTCACTCTCTTCTCTCTCTCTAACTCAACACACGTACGCATATATATATATATATATATATATATATATATATATAATTATATATATATATATATATATATCTCGAAGTAACAGGGAGGTGCTGAATAAAAAACTTGGACACCAATAAACTATATAAGAACACAGAAGAGAGAACTACTGTTTCTTCTGAGGAAGACGGAGCTAATTTCCTTCGAAATAATTAAGAAGTAAGGTGTGATTGTTCTTTTTATGTGTTCTTATTTATATGTATATATACAGGCCTGTGTGTATATATATATATATATATATATATATATATATATATATATATATATATATATATATGTATATATATATGTGGGTCGCGGTAGTCCAGGGGGTAGAGCGTTGGACTGCTTCAACTATACCGGGTTCAATTCCCGACCAAGGCACTCTGGGCACCTGAAGCTCCATCCAAACTAAAGCGATTTTTTCGGGTACCATATCTTCCTGGGAAACCGTAACCGGTACAGTGTATTAAGGAACTGGCCCCCATTATTAATACCCTGATGTTTGAATTTCACGCGCCGTAAATGGGGCTTAGTACTGTTGGGTGAACTCTATAATCACCCATACCAAACCGACCTTCTACGGTTGAATACTGTGTTTATGGTATACATATATGTAATATATATATATATATATATATATATATATATATATATATATATGTGTATATGTATATATATACATATATATTTATATGTATATATATACGTATATATATATATATTTATTTATTTATATATATATATATAGAATATAAGAAGCAGATGAAGTATGGAGACGTGTTCTAGTGTGTGCTATATATGTCAACATTTGCGAGTTATAAACAGCGTGACTATTAAAAAGTGACTCAATACTGAGATTCAATCGTCGTTTCAAAAGGCTGTTTATTATGTATTGACGATGCTGTTGATAGGTCTACTGTCAATCTGATGGGTGGTAGAATTAAGCGGTTGCGAGCCAGGGAAAAGCCAATAATTGTTGATGACGAAACACGAGCATCGGACGTCCGAGATCACTGACCCACAGACGATTATATAAACATCAAAGCAAACTCGTCTTTTTTAAAAGATTTGATTCAAAAATGATGAACGGCGAATCACTTATATCAAAAGCATATTTATGGCATATCACACCATATTGGAGTCGAGTTTGTCGTGTTTTAAATTGGCAGCATTGGCCTGGCCAGCCAATAATAATCTTTTGCAAATATGACAGTACAATGCCCCTCCGCACACAATATTCGAGCAATTTGGAGTGGCTATTGCGAAACCATTAAGAAATTTGAACCGATTCCAAAACACCCTCCTCCTTATTCCCCCTTCTGCGATGCCTTCTGGGATTTTTATTGTTTTCCCTCTCACCTCAAGGAGGCACCTCAAAGGGTAATAATCATTACGCCTCGGACGTTGATGAGGCAAAGGCGCAGCTGTCGAATAAGTCAAGTGGATACAGTGACGGAATGAGAAAACACTTGTTACAATTTGGGAGAAATGTGGATTCGAGAAAAGTCGGAAGAGTTTGTCAGTGACGGAATACGATACCTCGGACGACGATGACGTGAAGGCGCAGCTGTCAATAAGTCAAGTGGATTCGAGAAAAGTCGTAAGAGTTTGTCAGTGACGGAATACGATACCTCGGACGACGATGACGTGAAGGCGCAGCTGTCAATAAGTCAAGTGGATTCGAGAAAAGTCGTAAGAGTTTGTCGGTGACGGAATATAAAATATTTGTTACACGTTTTGGAGAAATGTTGGGAGCCTTAAACGGTGACTAATAGTATGAAATATAAAGATATGATTTTGAAATTTAAAGTAAAGTATTTTAGTGTACTTTTTGCCCAATATTGCTATTTTTTGTTTGTTTTCTATACAAAATGTGTTGTATTACACCAGAAGCTAGGACTTCCAAATTTCAAATTTTAAGACAATAGTTTAAGATATAACAAGTTTCCAATGCACAATTTTCCCCAAAGATTACCAATTTTTTTCCTACCCTTGAGAAAACTCTCGAATCTCGAAAAAAATTACCTATTTCGTCTTTTTAGTCGAAAAGTCTATCTTGACAGTATGTCAAAGCTTGAGAAGTTTCCGAAATTTTGAAAATTTTCAAATAATATTACATTTTTTTGCATTAACTAGTTACGTTGGTGAAAAAGATGTCTAAATCTAGTTACTCCTGTGATATTATCGAATCTAAATCAATTATAATGTACCGTTTAGATATGTAACAGATTTAAGACAGTTTTCTAAGTCATTATTAAAGATAGCTGACTCCTTATACTGTTCGGAGAAACACCACATCTAATTACTTCACGTCATTTTTCTATTAATTTTTAACTTAAGAACTCATTGAAGAAAGCGATATTCATCCCCGAATTCAAAACCAGTTCAAGTTCCCATACAAGATTTCAGTTAACCCTACATAATAACCTTATCCCTAGCCTCAAACTTTCCCAATACCCTTCTTAGATACCTACGCTCCTTCCTACGTACTTGAAAGCTACAAATGGCATCTGGTAAACAGTCATAATAGCCTCCAAAATGGCCGAGAGATGTGATTATACGCAAAAGTACGTCGACCACAATTGATGAGAGCAGCTTTTATCATCGAGATATGAGTGCTATCGAGCTTTGGTGTTATAGTATTTTTTTTGAGGTAATCTACCGGTTAAGGTAGGTTTTTGGAGGGACACACTACTAAATAAAACATTTTATTACTCCTAAAAAACAGAAAATCCAGCATCCTACTCTAAATCAGGTCCCTCTTCATCTCTGAGTACTTTCTTCCTCCCTTCATCCCCTATCCAAGACATCCGTATCCTGTTCCTTCCCTTTCCTCATTTGCCATTAACATTCTCCCCTCTATTACAGTCTTCAACATCCCACTATTGCCAATCAATACCCCCTTCATGCACTTTTCCTGCCTCCTCCTTAGTAATATCTCCCAACAAACCCCTCTCTTCGCCCACCATACCAAGTACTTCCTCGTTTGTATTCCTTCTTTCGGTCCATTTCACCTTCTCCATTCTTCTCCACACCCACATTTCAAAAGCCTCCAATCTACGTCTATCCTCCTGCTTCAATGACCACGTTTCCATAGCCATGCATAGCTACGCTCCATATCAAAGTTTTCTAACGAGTATTTTTTTAATATCCTTACTCAAAGTCCCTCTCATCTTAACTCCCTCCTCCTTGTGAAAGTCTCTTTTCCTATTGCTATTCTTCTGCTTACGTCCCTACTACTTTGACCGCTTCGGAGAAGTTTAAACGGGAAAATTTCTCTTAACCCAGCCAGGAAATCTCATTATGAGGAAAGACGTGCTTGCGTCCGGGGTTAAGCACCGCACCCTGTATGTATGTATATTGTAAGAATGACCGTTGCCATAAGGACAATGACCTTATTTCCACGATGTTTATCTTATAATAATGTTAACAATATAGAATCTATCAAAAAAAGGCCAAAAAAAGATTTTTCTAGCCGAAGCAGACTACTGTTTTTTACAGTAATTTTGACACTGTTTTTTCGTACAGACTACGATTTTTTTTCAGGGTTTGGGAAAGCATAACGACCCGCGTCAATTGCCAACGGGCCGTAACAGTCTACGGGATCACACAGCTAGACTGAACCCCTGTCCTATTGGCGCGTCACAAATCCACGAGGCCACTTTTAACTGAGCAATGAAAAAACGATTATATTGTGCGTTAAAATTGGAAAATTAGGTTCGAAACCAATGACCATGATATTAAGAATGCATTTAATGATATGAAGAAATATCTGAAAGTAATGGTTTTCTTTGCTTTGGCATGATAAGCTTTTAAAAGAGGAAAAGTGACAAATTTAAGAAAGTCCTGATACGTTTAAAACCCCTTTCACAAGCGTTCAAGTTCTAAAGTCTTCTAATTTTTTTCCAGCAAATTACTTATTTTAGAGCGTTAAAACTTCTGTAATATTTGAACGCATTCTTTCTCCATCTATGTATATATTTAAAATAAACCATAAATAAAAAAAACCATAAAAAACCCCTTTTTGTAAAGTACATACAAACACTACTGATTATATGTAAGTGGTTTCCTTGACTCTATTCGTTTCTAGGATACCAGGCGTTAAAGGAATTCTATTGAATTAAATTCTAATGTTTAAACAAGCTTATCCAATACCTAATTTAATTAGATCTTTTGACTATCGCCAATTTTGAAGTAAATAGCGCAAAAATAAGGTTTGAAACACACAAGACGGTTCAATTTTTAAGTGACAAAAAAAAAGGCAAAACGACCCGCTTCAGTTTTCTGTGGACCGTTACAGTCTGCGTGACCAGAGCCAAGACTGAGCTGTTGTTTGAGGTTCGCTTCACAAATTCACGTAACCACACTCCATGGAGAAATTATAGGCAATTGAATTGTTTGTTAAACTTTTGTAAATTGGGTTTCGGAGGCCATGATCATAATACCAACGATGCTTTCGTGAGATATGAATGAAAAATATCCCAAAGTGATGGTTTATCTTCTTCTACATGTAATGGATGTCCCTAGGAGGATAGAGACGAGGTTTACCATGAGGAACAATGCCTATTGAACGACACAGCATTCTGTGAATCTTTGTGGAGGACGCAAAAATAAATAGAACCCAAACAGCCACTCTTTGGCTCAGAAGCACTTCTAACTTGAACTGTGGCATTTGTGGTTGGAATTTGAGGTTCCTTTGTGAGGAATTCTCTGATAAATGCCAGTTCTTTCATATTAAGTTACTAATATCATCGTGTTTCCCATCCATATACTCAATCCTAGGCCTTCAATCTATTCTCAAATGCCGCTAATTTCCCCAACAGTTAGATTCACAAGCAATCTCAACTCCTTATCAGGTGTCCTCCTAGCCTATTGCTTCTACTTCGATAAACTTGTACCCTTCCCTCACTCTGTTGACGTGTTATTCATCGCTTGTTCACCCAGAGTATCATAAACATAGCAATGGCAACATTCAGGCATTCATATTTCCTCTACTTTCTCGAGAATAGCCCCAGTATTAACCCTGCGCAGTACTAAAACTAACACAAAGGTTTGTATGGTCAGGAGACTATGACAGTGGTTAAGGATGCTTCTATGGGGATAGAGGAATGTCCCAAGATATGGTTTTCTTCTTCTGAAAGTCAGGATATATCTCTGGGAGTGTAGACAGGAGATTGACGATGAGGAATGATGCCCGGGAGATCCATCAAGGATACAACAGTGTGATGAAAACGTGTAAAACAGGAAAAACCAACGGTCAATTGCCACTGATTGACCCGCAAGTGTCAGCAGATGTAATACCAGAAGACGTGTACGGCAATACTCATTAAACCAACAGTGCATTTGCAGTTTTCTTACAGAAATAATAACAAAAAAGGTATTGAAGACATTTGGCTTAGAGGAATAAGAGATGAAATTTGATAAACACGTAGGTAATTCGAAAAATAGCGACTTTTGATTGAATATATACGATTTACTAATTCAAAAGTGGAAGGTTATAACTATAAACATTCGATTAAAAATATTGAAGTATATTTATTTTGTACATAGAGTATTTCAGACCGGCCTTAGACGAGAAGTCGCAAACTCAGACAATCCAATATGTGAGTGTCCTTTTAGGTGCTATCTATTTTATTTTCTGTTCTACTGTGCCATCCAAATGTAATATTGCTATCCTGAGTGCTTCTAGGTCATCTATGTGTATATATATATATATATACTATATATATATTTAATATAATAATAATAATTTTGGCGGAATTTAGCTCCGACTGTCTCAGACACAACAGTAGTATTGACTGTCTTAAAGTTTTTTTTACAACATTTCACTGTTACTTCGACGAAATCATCTATATAGCATGAAACCAAAATTTTTATCTAAACTTGGACAGCAGCAAACAATATAAGAACACATAAAAAGAACACTCACACGTTATTTCTTGATATTATAAAGGAGGTACTCCTGTTTCTTCTGAGGAAGACGGAGCTAAAATTCGTCGAAATTATTATGAAATAACGTGTTCTTTTTATGTGTTCTTATGTTGTTTTTTGCGGTCCCAGTTTTTTATTCAACTCTTTCGTCTTACTTCGACGAAATTAATATATATATATATATATATATATATATATATATATATATATATATATATATATATATATATATATATATATATATATATATATATATATATATATATGTACATATATATAATTAGGTAATCTACCCGTTAAGGTAGATTTTTGGATGGACACAGCTATTATATAAATAAATATTCTGTGACTCCTAACAAAACACAAAATCCAGCATCCTAGTCTACATCAGTTCCCTCTTCATCCCTGAGTACTTTCTTCCTCCCTTCATCCCCTATCCAAGACATCCCTATCACCTATACCTGCCCTTACCTCGTTTTCTATTAGCATTGTCCCCTCTATTAGAGTCTTCTTCAACATCCCACTATTGCCGATCAATAGCCCCTTCATCCACTTTTCCTGCCTCCATACCATTGCTCCCAACAAACCCCTCACTTCGCCCACCATACCAAGTACTTCCTCATAGTTTTCTTCTCGGTCCATTTCACCTTCTCCATTCTTCTCCACACCCACATCTCTACAATAGCATCCAGTCTACGTCTATCCTCCTGCTTCAATGACCACCTTTCCATAGCCACACATAGCTACGCTCCACATCAAAGTTTCCTAACGAGTCTTTTTTTAATATCCTGACTCAACGTCCCTCTCATCTTAACTCCCTCCTCCTTGTGTGAAAGCCTCTTTGCCTAGCGCAATTCTTCCCCTTACGTCCCTACTATTTGACCGTGTTGGTCCAAAACACTTCCGAGATACGTAAACTGTTCTACCTGCTCTAGTTTTTACCCTCCTATTCTAATGTTAAGATTAGCCTTTTTCTTTCCAGAAAATCGCATAACGTTTGTCATATATATATATATATATATATATATATATATATATATATATATATATCTTTTCAACAAATCCTAGTGACATGACAAAATGGCTACCTTGTCTTTAGAGTTTTGAAAAAAGGGTGTGGTCAGGAGAACTAATATATTTTTTAAAATAAATGTTGACAATTATACCAAAAAAACGTCGTTCTGATACATTAAAATAATCAGATGAAAATAGGATATATATAGATTATATAAACAGTGATTTTAATACATGATAAAACATCGTAGACATGAATATAAATTAACTATTTTTAGTTTTTAAACATTTATGAAATGGTGTCAGGAGAGAAATATTATTTGGACATACCCTAGAAACCCTTTTTCCCGGGCTATCTAGGGTTTTTTCCTGAGAAAACCCGGGAGTGTTCGGAGGTATAAAAATGGATTTAAAACATCGCAGAAAAGATTTTGATATTCTTATTTTAACGATAAAAAAATTAAGGGTATGTTTTATTGAGAAAAAAAATTTGAAGGTACCCTAGAAATCCTTTTTCCAAGGCTAGCTAGTGTTTTTCCCTAGAAAACCCTGGAAGTGTTCGGAGGTATGAAAAATGTTTATAAAACTTCGCAGAAATGAATTTAGTATACTTAATTTAACGATTAAACATTAAGGGTATGATGTTATGAGAAAAAAAATTTGAAGGTACCCTAGAAAACCTTTTCCCCACGCTAGCTAGGGATTTTCCCTGACACAACCCTGGGAGAGTTCGGAGGCGTAAAAATTGTTTAAAAACATGGCAGACATGAATTTGGTATACTTATTTAAACGATGAAAACAAAAATCGAATGGTGTGATGAGAAAGAAAAATTTGAAGGTACCCTAAAAACCCTTTTCCCCATACTAGCTAGGGTTTTTCCCTGATAAAACCCTGGGAGACTTCGGAGGCAAAAAAATTGTTTTATCGCATCGCAGAAATGAATTTGGTGTACTTAATTTAACGATTAAACATTAATGGTACGGTGTGATGAGAAAAAAAAATTGAAGGAACCCAGAAACCCATTTCCCCAGGCAAGCGAGGGTTTTTCCCTAGAAAACCCTGGAAGAGTTCGGAGGTATAAAAATCGTTCTTAAAACATCGCAGATATGAATTTCATATACCTATATTTACAATGAAAACATTAAGGGTTTGGTGTTAGGAAAATAAAATATTTCAACATATCCTAGAAACCCTTTTCCCGGGCGACCTAGGGTTTTTCCCTGAGAAAACCCTGGGAGTGTTCCGAGGTATGGAGGTAAATCGGAAAGGGATGGAAAAATAAATAAAAGGAATAAAAAGAGTAAAATAGAATCCGTTTCAAGAGGGTTGGAGCTTCAACTCAAAGGGACACAAAAGGTTTCCTCCCACGAACTGCACTCCCATTGGCTGAGGGAATCTGACCAATGGGATGCGGCCCCGTGGGCGGGGCTTGAGGATAAGGGTGAGGACTCGTGGGTGGTTTAATATGTGTGTGTGTGTGCGGACGAGTCCTGTTGGCTAAAAGGTTCCTCTTAACTTCTGAGGGAAAAAAGGAAATAAAAATTCTACTTGGTCCTTGAGGGGAGAAAGAGAGGAGGGTGGGGGTAGTTTCAAACTGTTGAGTGGAGGGGAGGGTTCTTATCAAGTATTGACGTAGACGGGCCACGTGACTCGGAGGGAGGGAAAGGGGTGGGGGGAAGTGCGCTGACGTCACGGTAGGAGGTGGGATGTTCCCAGCATTTAGGTGGAGGTTTTGGTGAGCTGAGGAATTTTCGTCTGAGGAAAAATCATTTCTGCATGCGTCTGGGTAATACTTATATAAATATACACACACACACACACACATATATATATATATATATATATATATATATATATATATATATATATATATATATATATATATATACTTTTAAAACTTAAACTGCAACATACAATATAAGAACACATAAAAAGAACACTCACACGTTATTTCTAAACAACTTCGACGGAATATATCTCCGTCTTCCTCAGAAGAAACAGAGGCACTTAGTAATAGCAGTTATTCTGAGGAAGACGGAGCTGAATTCTGTCGAAATGATCAAGAAATAACGGGTAAGTGTTCTTTTCTATTGTGTATTCTTTTATTGTTTCTTATTCAACACTTACCTGTTCCTTCGACGAGATCATATATATATATATATATACACACATATATATATATACTATATATACACACTATATATATATAAACCATAAACACAGTAATAAACTTTGGTAGGTCGGTTTAGTGGGTGTTGGTAGAGTTCACCCAGTACTAAGCCATATACGGCGTGTGAAATTCACACAACAGGGTAATACAGGGGGCCAGTTCCTAAATACACTGTACCGGTAATGGTTACCGGACGGTAATAATTTATTCATATTAAGGATACGCAAAAAAAACGATACCCTTTTTAAAATTGGAAAAATCAACACTGCCTTGCCTTTAGAACCACTTCAGGGTACTGAAAGCCAAATAAAACAAGGGTACACTCGTAAAAAAACGTTTTCACCTGATTAATTTATTACTCTAGGCTATGTATTTATACATAAATTAGAGAGAGAAATTAATTTTGCGTCCTAATTGTCGTATTGACATTCCTTAAGGGAAAGCGACGTTTTTTTAACAACGGAGATCGGATGTGAAAATTGTACAGAATATTTGAATAACTTAAAATACGTGGTCTGTTTAATAATAAAGCGAACTTAGTCGCCATAAAAATCTTTATTTTGTTTCAAATTTAGTCTACCCTGTGCCGGTTATGGTACCCGCAAGATCACATATCTTGGATGGAGCTGCAGGTGCTCAGGGTACCTTGCCGGGGAATCGAACCTGTGGCCCTACGGTTGGCAGTCCAACGGTAGGAAAGCTATATATTTATATATAAAGACATTCTACTTACAAAACTATTGAGGATAGTGTCTTTTCTTTGTGTTCAGTATAGAGGGTCGTACCCAAAAGTGGTAGGACTGATTTTTTTACAAGAATTTCATTGACGATATACTTACATCGACTTAATAATCTTCTAAGTGTGCTCCTTGAGCTGCTACACACTTAGAATAACGTTGCTCCCATTCCCCGTACGCCAGCTGAAAATTGTCTTTGGGGATGCCGTCGTGATGACCCTCGTCGAAGCCTCTTGAACGGCCTTTATCGAGTCAAAACGTCGTCCCTTGAGCTGTTTTTTCATCAGGGGGAAGAAGGAGAAGTCCGGTGGTGCCAGATCGGGAGAATAGGGCGGGTGCGGCAACGTGGCAACACTGTATTTGGCCAGGAGCTGTTGGTCGACACTCAGAATTTTCGGCACCATCTTGGCGCACACCTTGCGCATGGCCAAATCCTGTGAAATAATGCGTTGGACGTTGGATGCAGACAGACCCAACTGGTCCGCAATTTCTTCACCGGTTAAGCGTCGGTCTGTGTTCAGCAGTCCTCACATTCGTGTCGGTTCTTGCCGTCGACGGCCGTCCGGAGCGATGGTCGTCTTCAACGAGCTCCCTACCCTCTTTAAGCAACTTGTTCCACTCAAATACTGTGGAACGGCTTAAGGCAGCGTCCCCATAAGCCTGCTTGAACATATCGAGGGTCTCAGTTGCCATCTTCCTGAGTTTTGCGCAAAACTTCACGGAATAACGTTGCTCTAAATTCAGATTCATTTTGTTTTTCGACGCGGACAAAAAACTTGCTTCACTAAAAACGGTGTCCTCACTCAACGACAGCCCGCAGGTGACTGAGGTTAGTGTCGGTCTGTTGCTAAGAGCCGTCTCCACCTTACTGTGCCAGGTAGACCCCCATCCACCGCTCCGTTCGCGTCAGAGAAAAACAGTTCTACCACTTTTGGCTGCGACCCTGTATATATAGGTAGCACAAAATATTATATAACATATCTTCAAGACAATTACCCTGATTCTTGAGTGATATATGTATGACTTCTTAGCTAAGGTAATCACTTCACAAGTTACGCATAGACTATAAGATCTTCAAATACTCCTCGCTTATTTGAACTTTCTTAAAAGGATTATTTTTGGCTTGCTATAGTTTTTCTCGAGTGGTTTTTTAAATACATAAATTGTACGAAATCGATTTCAATGCTTATAAATTTTCCCACAAAACAGTTCTCCGAACTTGCCAAAAAACCGCAATGCTGTATGGATGTGTAGCATGTGTTTCCTTTGCATTCAACTTCTGAAGTCTCCTATTTTTTTCTCCGGTTAGAAATTAGATATTAAGACGTATGTTAGCTTAAAAAAATCAGCAATCTCTTTCCAAAGGATTCATATAAATAAACGAAATGCAAAATGTATTGAGTTTGAGTAATCTTCAGTTTTGTGTGAGAATGATTTTCAAGACTGAAATTAGCGTAGTGATACCCTATTTTTAGACCATTTAAACTAGTTTTTTTCGCAAAATATTTCACGAAAATTTTGTAATGTTATCAAAAACGTTCTGTAAGAATGTCTAAAATAATTTTAATTAATGCTTAAAATCGAGTTTATTAAATACCATTCCCACGGGATGAAATGAAAGCCATTGTGTAAGCCTAAAGCGTGTTGTAACTTAGCAACAAGTGAACAAACAAGGAATCCATTAGCAAATTTCAGCTATTTTAAAGGCAAACCTTCATAAAAACCCTCATTTTGACCATATTCTACATTCGTTGGCATTAAAAATAATAAGATTTTGTAGAGAAAGGTTTAATCAAACTATTTTAGAAATTTCACCCTCGTATTGCGACCAGTTTCTCAAAATAATATTCTCAAACTTAACGAGGTTAAACAAATTTCGCAAGAATTAATTCTGAGCCTGTTTGAGGGAAGACGAATGGAACATAGGACGCGTATGACTCTAGCCCCGTGACCACTAGCCAGGAGCTAGTTGCCTGAGCAACCCAATGAGTAGCCATCTTTGGGCTTTGTGGGATCGTCGAGCTGTGAGTATGGTATGTGCCAGTTATGTTATAGTTTCTGTTATCATTTCTTGTTTTTAATACTGTTTGTCATCTGAAAATGATAAATTGATGAAATCACGGAGCGACGAATCAACATATCAAGGTTATTGGTTGAAGTGCAGTGGTCAAAGTTATCAAGAAATTACTACTGAAATGTATTGACAGCTGTTATATGGTGATAGTGCTTTCTGAAGAAGAACACATCGTAGTTTTCAAAGTGGATTTAAGTGTTTTATTGAAGATAGCCGAGACAAGACGCCAAGACGGATTAAGATGCAAGGCCTTTATATAAGACCTTCCTATTCCCATCACCTGTGTTTGACGTTGATACAACATTGATCGTGTGTGCAATGGTCCCTTGTCCTTCTTCTTATCTAATCGTCATTATAATAAAATGTGATCCGAATGATAATAGCTGATGAATATTGAACTGAATTTATAGTAAATTATCAACAGTGCACACAGACTAATACCATAATAATAATGTATTTTATTACCATGAATGACACGATGAATGATTGGATGGATCCTTGGAGACACACACACACACACATGTATATATATATATATATATATATATATATATATATATATATATATGTATGTGTATATATATACACATATGTATATATATATATATATATATATATATATATATATATATATATATATATATATATATATATATATAAACGAATGACCGACAAGATGCCACTGATTGACGAAGCAAGGCCTTTATAAAGACCTTCCTATTCTCATCACTTACTGTGTTTGACTTTGATACAACATTGATCGTGTGTGCAATGGTCCCTTGTCCTTCTTCTTATCTAATCGTCATTATAATAATAACTGTGATCCGAATGATATCAGCTGATGACTAATACTATACTATTTCATTACCATGAATGACACGATGAAAGATTGGATGGATGGACATGGATGGATCCTTGATGACACACACACAAACACACCAATGAATGACACCATGACACAATGCACACCATTCAGAGCACATTATATCAGAGAGCACATTGATATGTTCGCCATTGTTTCTGGCAATTAATTAAATCAAATCACCTTTGATCCTATGATCATCACAATCCTCCACCTTATTATTCCAAAGATACTGCTGGAGATGTCTCAACAGTAACT
>NW_027287041.1:869812-894812 GCF_022747635.1 Hetaerina americana | reverse complement strand
TACATATATATATATATATATATATATATATATATATATATATATATATACATATATATACATATATATATATACATACATACATATATATATATATATATACACATATATATATATATATATATATATATATATATATATATATTTATTGGTAATATACCGGTTAAGGTAGGTTTTTGGATGGACACAGCTCCTAAATAAATATTTTGTGACTCCTAAAAAAACACAAAATCCAGCATCCTACTCTACATCAGGTCCCTCTTTATCTCTGAGTACTTTCTCCCTCCCTTCATCCCCAATCCAAGACTTTCCCTATTTCCCTTTCTTCCCTATTGTTCTTTCCCTTTCCTCGTTTGCCATTATCATTCTACCCTCTATTACAGTCTTCTTCAACATCCCACTATTGCCGATCAATACGCCCTTCGTCCATTCTTACATCTGCCTCCTCCTCCTTAGTAATAATATCTCCCAACAAACCCCTCTCTCTCTCCTAGCCTGTCATAACTATACCTATACTATACTTCCTCATTTGTTTTCCTTCTTTCGGTCCATTTCTCCATCCTTCTCCACGCCCACATTATGTTAATTGAGCCTCCTTTTCACGTTAAAATTGGTTACTATGAGAGAGAAACAGGTGAGGTTTTTTTGAGGGGGTAATGTTACTTCCACATGCCACCCAGAGTGTTTCTGATGATCATTTTGTTTGCGGTCAACAAGTTTTCCTTACGACTTCTTGAACGACCTCACGTATTTACTTAACTTTAGGCTTTAGGCTCTGTGATTATAGGTGGGAGAATCATTTTTTGAAGTTTTAATGTAGTAATTCGCAATGGAATCCATAAAGAACTCTTTTAATTGAATCTAATTAGAAAAACCTACTCAAAAAAACCCCTCTTGTTGATTTAAATCGTGGTACATGAAGCAAGAATCATTTTAAATATGTCAGACGGCCGAAGGCGAAAGAAAAACGTTGAAATAAACACGTGAGGAGCGTTTTGCGAAAATTCTACAAAGTGGTATAGGGAGGGGGGGGTTTATACGTTTATTAAAAAAATTCGACGCCAAAATTTTTTCCCACTTTTTTTGTTTCCTCATCACCATTTTCCTCCGAGAGATGGTGCTGGCGTCGTTGCCGGAGGGTGGTTGGGATTGTTGACTAATTGAGAAGGTATGAAAAATTCAGCGATGCCCGGAAGACGCTGTGCGAATGGGGTGGGGAAAGTTAGGATATCCAGATATTTCCACGCCTTGGACAAAGAATATAAGCGAGGCTTTATTTTTTCAGGAAAACCACTCCATTCCCCTGAATTACACTGATAACGTTTCGACCCTACGACTGTAGACACCTTTGCTTAAAATTCCCCAGTTAGCTTAAGTCCTGCCATAAAGTTTAGACTAATTTCAAATGAAAATTAAGGTCTGTACAATTGAAAATATTTGCCCTGTTGTTCTTCAAAAAATCCCACATTTATATAAAAAACACAATTTATCATGAATTCCTGAAGATAATCGGTCACTTCAGACTGAATCCAGTTGGTATATGTCAGAAATGTACTTCAAAAAGCCTTCAGAAATCAAATTCTTCGCAAAAAATACATTTCAGCAAGAATTCCTTAAGATAATCGGTCACTACAGACTGAATTGAGCTGGTATATGACCGAAATTTACTTTAAAAAGCCTTCAGAAATCCAATTCTTCGCAAAAAGACTTACATCAGCATGATTTTCTGATAAATTCTAACTTTGGCCTAAAATAAGTCTCAGAACAAAAACTCTTCACAAAAAATACATTTCAGCATGAATTCCTGAAGATAATCAGTAACCTCAGACTAAATTCATTTAAAATGTCAGAAATGTAATCAAAAAGCTTTCAGAAATCAAATTCTTCACAAAAAGGCTCAAGTCAGCAAGAATTCCTGAAGATAATCGGTCACTTCAGCCTGAATTCAGTTCATACGTGACAGAAATGTACTTAAAAGAGCCTTCAGAAATCAAATTCTTCACAAAAAATACATTTCAGCATGAATCCCTGAAGATAATCTGTCACTTCAGCCTTAATCAGCTGGTTTATGGCTGAAACGTACTCAAAAAAGCCTTCAGAAATCAAATAGGTACATATCAGTCATCATATGACTGATATCTACCTAAAAACGCCTTCAGAAATCCCATTCTTCACAAAAGGACATTATTCAGCATGTGTTCCTGAAGAACATGTCTGTTTTAAGACTAGATTGTCAGATAATGACTGGCATTAACTATATAAGTCTTCTAAGGACCACCTCTTCATAAACAGACCTAACGTAGCATGAATTCCTGAAGAAATAGTCTAACTTCAGAGCTTATTTAGTCAGTATATGGCTGACATATGATAAAAGAGTCTTCAGAACTCTTCACAAAAAGAACTAATTCCAGTCTGCAGAAATCCAAGTCTGCATAAACAGACAATATTCGGCTTTAAATCCTGAAGAACATTTCAGGCTTCAGCATGTATTCAGTCTGCATATGACCAAAATGTATTAAAAAAGTCTTCAAAAGTTCTCGTCTTCATAAACACACCCAATTCAGTTTCAAATCCTTGAAGAACATTTTAACTTCAGCACATATTCTGTATGAATATTACCTAAATGTATTCAAAAAGTCTTCAGATCTCATCGTCTTCATAACCAGACCTAATTCAGCTTTGAAATCCTGAAGAAAATATCAGACTTCATATATTCAGTCTGAATGTCACCAAAATATTCAAAAAGTCGTCAGAAATTCTCGTCTTCATAAACAGATTATATTCAGCTTAAAATCCTGAAGAACACGTCAGAATTCATCATAAATTCAGTCTGCATGTGACAAAAATCAATTCAAAATGTCTTCAGAGATTCTATTCTTCGTAAATAGATCTGATTCAACAGGATTTCCTGAAGAAAGTATTTGCTACTTCTTGCTATTTCAATCAGTATCTTACTGACCTGTCTTCTTGACTGTTTCATTTCGCAATTCACTTCAAAAAGTCTTCAGATTTACTTTGTAACCTCATCAATTGTCCTGCTAAAGCCAAACTAGATAAAATGGAACGTTTTCCTATTGAAATAGTCCAATTAACTGCTTCCTATCCTTGATATTAACCCTATATTTTGTAATTAAAGTCAATCAGGGTTTTCTCTAGGGTTTATCCAGCGACTTGACCCTCTCATGAACAAGGAATCCAGTGGATATGCAATGAAAAAAAAAACCCTTTTGAATTTGAACAACGGGTATCAGACAAAAACCCACCCACCCCTGTTGAAGGTGGAGAGGAGAAAAAGATTTAATGAAAATTGATCCTCCATACCCTTTTAAAGGAACCCTTAAAAAACGTACCCCTGGAAAAAAACCCTTCCACTTGACGCAGGCACAAATGTTATCGATCCTTTGAGAGGGGGTAGGGTGGAAATGGAATCTAATTAAATTTTTTTTTCGTATTTAAAACTTTCAAAACTTTATCACCCCGTCCCCTGACTGGATTCCCTTGTACCCCTGCTCTAAACGAAACCGATAAAACCCTTAAAACCCTCAACGTAAACATTGGAATAACTTGGAATTCCTAACCTAAGATTTAACATCAATGGGAATGATTTTTAACTATGAGGTACCAACCCAGAAATGTTTGCTTTAACTAATACCAACTGTATAGCTAAATCCAGAGAATAGGGTGTCTTTAGTAGCAATTAAAACTTTAATTCATGAATTTCGGACATTGCAAAAATAGCGGTTTTATGATCTGGTGCATATTGTCTTGATGAAACTAACACTTTCTTCTTAGCCAAATACGGCCGCCTTTGCTTGATTTCTTCGCTTAAAACATTACAATAAGTTCGCATAATACTCGCAGGTGAGAGTTTTTCCTTTTTCAAAGGTATTCAATGAAAATTAACCCATGCCAAACCCAAAATACCAACCCCATGACTTTGCCTGCAGATGAAACGGTCTTCGCCTTCTTTGGAGTCGGTTCTCCCTTTTGAATCCATTGTTTTGATTGTTCTTTCGTCTCGGGTGTGAAGTAATGGATCCATGTTTCATCCATGGTTTTGAAACTGTTCAAAAACTCTGGTTGGTTACTGTGAAACTTTGCTAAACACTCAATTGAAACATCTTCACGACACTGGTTTCGCTCGAGTCTGAGCAAACGCGGGACCCATCTTACACACAGCTTTCTCATGTCCAAATATTCAGTTACTATGTGATGTACCGCACTTTTTGAAATGCCTACTCTGTCTGCTAGCTGGCGTACTTTCAGTTGACGATCATCCAGTATCACTTGGTGGATTTTCTTCACTGTTTCTTTGAGTCGTCACACCTCATTTGGCCGACCCCAATAGCGATGTTCTCGTCTTTGACAGCTCGTACTGTGGCCTCGTTCGTAAACTCTGCAACCCAATTGTATTGTATTACTGTGGTATAAACAAAGGAGAAGGAGACTCACTTCCAGAAGAGTAGAATAATCCAGTTCAGCTTTAACTATATTGGTCGGGGGGCTTTGAGACCTTTCTAATAATAAAAGATGTCCAATTTTCTCTGCATTTTCACAAATTCAAATGTAACGTTCACTATCGATGGTTTCCAAACAAATACTAAACAACGTGGCATCTTCAAACTTGAAACATATGCTTTATAGATCGCATACCTTCTAATAAAGTAATATTTTTCAAACAACTACCGCCATCTCTAGGTCAGTCCGGGTACATATTGGCCTTCCTATGTACTTCCCAATTGGTCAGCGTAAATAATTATTTTCCTATTAACCTCAACACAGTCTATACTTGGTCACCATTTGATTTCAATCCTTAATCCTGTAATATGTACAAAGTTCCTCTCAAAAAACATCGCAAATCATCACCATTGCAATATTTTGAATGTGAACTAAATATATTGTTAAATTGCATAGGCTACCGTGGACTTAATACTTCAGTTAAATCAATAGAATTATAATTATGTGTTTATTAAACCTTATAGTATGATTGTATTTAACTTTTGAGCTCAAAAAAATGGTCAAATTACGAATATTTTTAACAAAACATTGACTAACAAATTAAAGATTTCTACTCTATCTGATATTCTCACGAGCAATACACGGTAGACTTCAAATTATATTAGGTTTAATACAGAGTTATCATAATTATTACAGGGATATTACTTCTAAGGTGTTTTTTTGGAAATTGCATTTGGTTTAGGTTAATATTTGAGGAAAATATTAATAGTTCTATAATGGATTATATAAACCATAAACACAGTAATCAACCCGAAGGTCGTTTTGATTGATGGGTGATGGTAGAGATTACCCAGTACTAAGCCCTATACGGCGTGTTAATATTATACACATCAGGGTAGGGGGGCCAGTTCCTTAATTCACTGTACCAGTTATGGTTCCCCAGGAAGATCTGGTACCCGAAAAATAACATAGCCTGAGTGGAGCTACAGGTGCCCAGAGTGGCTTGCCCGGGAATCGTACCCAGGACCTTCCAGTCAGAAGTCCAACTCTCTACCCACTGGACTACCGCGACATACATGGGTTATATTTACGACTGTCAAATGGAAAACTCGAAACATATGCTTCATAGATTATGTACTTTCTAATACAGTGGTATTTTTCAAAGAACTACCGCTATTTCTAGGTTTAGGCATGTATTTTACCATTCTAAAGTCGTACTAATGAGCAAATTCACATGGTTTCGCAAGTACTTATCGACTTGCGTTCCTATGGGAGAGACTCGTGACCTCTTTGGCCGCTAGACTGTTGCCTGGGCAACCTGAAACTTATCAGAGTTCAGAGGGTGGGGGAGGGGAAGGGGGGGGGAAATGTGTTTGATGTGGGCAAATCGAAGTCCGCCCTCGTCACGTGACTTGTGGGAGACTTGCTGGGGTTTTAATTAACTGCCGTCCTGGGTTTGAAAACTGGGCTCCGATGCGAAATTTCTGGGTTTTGTCGAGAGAGAGAGAGAGAGAAAAAAAAGAATGCCGATTCAATTATTGACCTAGTTACGTATTTCCATGGGGATCAACTTCGCGAGACGAGACGGGTGTTTGCAAAAAAACAAGAGACGATCACGAGGCGATATAGCGCAATAAAATGAACACGATCGGAAATTTAAAAAGAATAAATAAAAATCTCATTATATAATTTAAAAAAATTTAATGATTCCCGATCGGTAAAGTTAAATTAATCCATCCAAGAACAATATTATTGCAGTATTTACCGCATTCAGACATTAATTTAACTTATAAACACCATTTAAACTCAGAAATACCGTCCTTAGACAAGACACAATTTGAGAATTTGAACTCAACTGAAAGTTATCTCCCAAAAAAGCTGTTTTATCAGCATTTCCTTAAAAATTATACACCTTCACGGACACGACTGCAAGACAAACGTATTCATTTGCAAAAATATAGGTAGAATTTTGAAAAAATTGAAGAAATAAGCCGTAGCTACACCAGAACAAGCTATATGATGAATATATGGTACTAAGAACAGGCCACCTTGCTTTAAAACTTCGCTAAATTCGGTAAAAAATAAGTATATAATTATTAAATAATATTATTCACACACACAAAAAATACTTTAAAACACATTAATAACAATTCAAATATCACAAAATGTCATTCAGAACAAAATTTAAAAAAATCGCCATTTTGATTTCGCTTCGCGACAGTCATCCTAAAGAACAAAGAAATGAATGAAGTTATTCCAAAAAAAGAGTAGTAGCGTTTACGAGTACAAATATGCCTTTTAATGAATTTAAAAATTAAGAAAATACTTTTAAAAATCTCCTTAAAGAGAGAGAAGGCGGAAATTATGGGAAAATATCTAAGAATAACTAAATAGTTGGATAATTTTTACGCGAAAATGATTGATATGGACTATAAATTCGGCAAAATGAAGTTTTTTATGGCCCCAGTGCGCGTATATACCGGAGAGACCTCATTTATACGTTCCATAATATATTTCTACTACGGAAGAATTAAGAGATCCTTTTAAAATTGGATATTAATGAAGTAAATACGATTTTTAGCAATGTTAGGACCAATTTTATTGGTTGGACAACGGATTTCAAGTCTACAATCGCCATTACCGCAATTTTCCACTCATATTTTCGAGATTATAATGCAATATAATGGTGTTCTCGACACGAAATACGGTATGGAATTAAGGAGATGGGTATGTACGCGAATATCGGCGAGAAAGACCGGGAGATATTGTACGGAAACAGGGTTTTGAAGAGGGTTTCATGAGAATTACTGGCAAGGAATACCGAATAATATAAAAGGAATGCATTCTGGTCACGCGCTCTGAATTGTGGGAACGAAATGACAAAGCTACCGTACCCATAAGGTCGTCTGCCGCGACCCTCAGGGTGGAAAGAGGTTCTTTTTTCAGGGTTTATTCATGGTTATTTCGGAAAGGGGAGACGGGAATACACAGACATTTCCAATGTGCGTGTGTGTGTATGTATGTGTGTGTGTATATATATATATATATATATATATATATATATATATATATATATATATATATATATATATATATATATATATATATATATATATAGATGATTTCGTTGAAGTAACACGGAAGTGTTGAATAAAAAACTTAGCAACAAACAATATAAGAACACATAAAAAGATCACACACACGTCATTTCTTGATAATATTGACGAAATTTAGCTCCGTCTTCATCGGAAGAAAAAGTAATGATGTATAAATGCATATATATACGTATATATATATATATATATATATATATATATATATATATATATATATATATATATATATATATATAAACTATAAACACAGTAATCAACCCGAAGGTCGGTTGGGTATGGGTGATGGTAGAGTTCACCCAGTACTAAGGCCTGTGTGCCGCGGTACCCCAGAGGGTAGATCGTTGGACTGCTGACCGGAGGGTCCCGGGTTCTATTCCCGGGCAAGGTACTCTTGACACCTGCATCTCCACCCAAGCTATGTGATCATTATTCGGATAGTACCAGATCTTCCTGGGAAACCATAACCGGCACATTGTATTAAGGAACAGCCCCCCTTAATACCCTGCTAATGTGTGTGTATTTCACACGCCAAAAATAGGGCTTAGTACTGAGTAAGAACTCCACCATCACCTACTAAATCGACCTTCGGGTTGATTACTGTGTTTATGGTGTGTATATATATATATATATATATATATATATATATATATATATATATATATATATATATATATATATATATATATATATATATATATATATGTATATGTATATATAATACTATCCCGTTTCCGTATCACATTCCCGAGTACAAATTGGGTTATCCTACGCGGGACACGAGTACCAACTTGAAAGGATTTGAAGGGTAATGGTAATAGGCATGCACTCGGGAACAGCCAGGCCCTTTGGGGAACACCACCAGGTCACAAGTGCTCGTGATTGCTTCGCGTGACTCGGGACACTCGAGACGAAATAACGGTTTATAAAACGGTTCCGTGATCGCCGTGAGAGGACTCGTCACGCGGTCGACGTGGCTTTGATTTAGAAGCGGGCATCACGTCAGGGGCGGGCACTTTACCACCCCTGGCGATTGAGAGACAGACGGAGAGAGAGAAAAAGGCGGTGGTGCTTTGAGTTTAAGCCCGAAAGATGATTTCTTGTCCACGGAAACCGAACTTGCAGCAGCCGGAGACCGATATATATATATATATATATATATATATATATATATATATATATATATATATATATATATATATATATATATATATATATATATATATATATATATATATACATATATATATACATATATATATATATATACATATATATATATATATATATATATATATTAAAATTCATCGAATTTCTGCCTTCACCTCATCGTCCGAGGTGTAATGATTATTACCCTTTGAGGTGTTTCTTTGAGTTGAGAGTAAAAACAATAAAAATCGCAGAAGGCATCGCAAGATCGCATTAAGGAATAATAAGAAGGAGGAGGGTTTTGTGTTTGTGTTCTCTGTGTCTTTGAGATGCTGTGGTGGACCCATCGTGAACACAGATTTATCACAGAGAGGTATTATTATCCCAATTGTTCTTCAATAAATAATGAAGAAGCCGACACCACGTTCCACATTGGATATATGTATTCCAATATATATGGTGTGATGTGTGATATATACGCTTTCGTTATAAGTGATTTGCCTTTGGTCATTTATGAATCAAATCTTCAAAAAGACGAGTTTGCTTTGATGTTTATATAATCGTCTGTGGGTCAGTGATCTCGGACGTCCGCTGCTCGTGTTTCATCCGACAACAATTATTGACTTTTCCCACGCTCGCAACCACGATATTTTACCACCCATCAGATTAACAGTAGACCTATCAACAGCATTGTCACTACAAAATAAACAGCCTTATAAAACGACGTTTGAACCTCAGTAGGAGTCAATTTTCAATAGTCACGCTGTTTAAACTCGCAAATGTTGACATAAATATAGCATACAACACTAGAACACGTCTCCATACTTCATCCGCTTCTCAAAATACTACACTGGATGAATAATGTAACGACCTCAAAGCTAAGCATGCGTGTTGAAGGGGGAATGTTACTTCCACATGCCACCAGACCAGGAATGCTTCTAAAGGTCATTTTGTTTGTGTAGTCTACAAGCGTGTGGCTAAATTAGTTTTACGCCTACCCACATACCAATACTTCCTCGTACTGTTTTGACTAGGCCACATAAATGTCTACGGAAACACAGGAAGACATTCCCAAATTGCTATTGGAAAACGTTTAATATCTAAACTAATATCAACCAAATACAAAAATCTATATTTTAAGATGTTCAGTAATCCAAGAGGTAACAAGAAATTTACATAGCTACCACCGTACCCCAATCTCTCAAAGATCAGTTTCCGAATTAGAATGTTCCCATGGCAACGGACCGCTAATAACTAATTCATCAGATTAACCTTCCCCCAACCAAACTGATCGAATATTAAGATCGCCACCTGGGAACGTCTTATTATTGAAAAAATAAAGGAAATAAGATTTGTAAAAAGAATGTCGTCTCAGAATTAATATTCAGTGGGACGAGGGGAGAAATGACTATGGTGACTTCATTTATGGAAAGACAAGAGGCGGGCTTGGCGTGTTTTATTAGGAAAAGTATCCTGACAACACATTATCCCGCCATTATATACATACATACATATACATACATACATATACATACATATATACATCCCGGAATTATATATATATATATATATTTAAAACAAAGGTTATACGATTCTCTAGTAAGAAAAAGGGTAAGCTAACAATTAAATTGGAGTGGAATAAAATTAGAGCAGGTAGAACAGTTTATACGTATCTCTGGAAGTATTTTGGACCAACACGGTATCAAAGTAGTAGGGGCGTAAGGAGAAGAATTGCGCTATTAGGCAAAGAGGCTTTCACAAGGAGGAGGGAGTTAAGATGAGAGGGACGCTGAGTAAGGATATTAAGAAGAGACTCGATAGAAAACTTTGATAATGAGCGTAGTTAAGTGTGGCTATGGAAACGTGGTCATTGAAGCAGGAGGATAGACGTAGATTGGAGGCTTTTGAAATGTGGGTGTGTAGAGAATAATGGAGAAGGTGAAATGGACAGAGAAGAAAACAAACGAGGAAGTATTTGGTATGGTGGGCGAAGAGAGGGGTTTGTTGGGAGATATTACTAAGGAGGCAGGAAAAGTGGATGAAGGGGGTATTGATCGGAAATAGTGGGATTTTGAAGAATACTGTAATAGAGGGGAGAATGTTAATGGCAAATGTGGAAAGGGAAGGAACGGGGGATAGGGATGTCTTGGATAGGGGATGAAGGGAGGAAGAAAGTACTCAGAGATGAAGAGGGACTGACACAGAGTAGGATGCTGGATTTTGTGTTTTGTCACGAGTCACAAAATGCTTTATTTAGTAGCTCTGTCCATCCAACCTACCTTAACCGGTAGATTACCTTAAAAAATAAATAAATATATATATATATATATATATATATATATATATATATATATATATATATATATAATTATATATATATACACCCACACAAATATATATGGTGAATACGTGTTATGTCGAGTGACGTCATGCGTCACCTTGGCAACCAGACGCAAATCTAATCAACAACGGGGTGAAAACAAAAGCATAGTAGTTTGCGCTCTGAATACGGATGAGGATGTGTTGACGTGGTGGGAGTGGTTGGCGAATTATTTAAGATTCTGACCAAACGAGTCTTCTGCGAACTCGTGTATCGGATCACGTGACCGCAAGCGCAATATATATATATATATATATATATGTTTATATATATAATATATATATATATATATATATATATATATATATATATATATATATATATATATATATATATATATATTCATAGGGAGAAGCGAAATGTAATTACAATACAAATTTTATACAGTGTGAGAAAGTTGTACTCGATGATGGGGAGGTGAAAAGGCCGACATGATAAAATTGTTATATCAACAGATAAAACGCATGAATCAAAACAAGGGAGGCTTCAAACTCTTTACTTTGCAAAAAATTAGATTAAAAAATTCAGATTAGTAACGCACTGGACTGTTCGTAATCCTCGCGAGATTCAATTTTTGAATAAATATTTTTAATTTACGTTTCTGATGGATTTGATCGAAATTTAAGAAGTTTCTGAATTCATTTTCGTAATTATGAGTAGAAAAATAATATTTTGAATAATTATATGCGGGCATATATTGGGGTTAGTACTACTGGGTGGACTCTACCATTACCCATACCAAACCGACCATCCAGGGTTGAATACTGTGTTTATGGTATATATATACAATTATTATTTGGCCAATGTGGCTCGTCTCTTCCTTCCGGCTATGCGTGCCACGAAACGCACTGTTCCCATCCTTCCTTATATATCGTACGATTACTAATCTACTATCCTTTCCTCTTAAGTGTTGTCTTTTTCTCCTTTGGTGGGTGAAGCAGCTCCCTAACGCCATCTCTTGGCCAAAGAATCGGGGCACTTGGTGACATAAAATAGGACCCACTGATCTCAGTGCAAATTACGTTTCGTGGATAGCTCAAGTGGTTAGAGTATCGGCCCAGAGGCAAGTCAGAAGATAAGTCCGGTGTGTTCAAGTACCTCCACCCAATGGCAAGTGGAAAGATCCGGTGTTCGAGCCTTGGTCACGGATATATTTTTGCACTTGTGATTTATATATATATATATATATATATATATATAACCTTGATCAAAAGGTTCCCGGAATAACCACCGTGTGGCGCTCCCATCGTTCCGATTTGAGTTCTGTTTTTTTTGTTAAATTGGTACATCTGTTGTTGATATTCCCTTTAAATCTTAGTGTCATAACTTGACATTTGCAAAAGTTACGTAGCCAAGAGTACATCTATCTCTGTGTGTGTTGGCGATTTTTTACAATTTCAGAAATGGATTTAAATTTGCAACAACGAACTTGTATTAAATTTTGCGTAAAAAACGGATTTAGTGGCGCACGGACGTTGGAAATGTTGGAAAAGTGTTTCGGCAACGATTCTCTAAAAAAAACGGTCGTTTACCAGTGGCACGAGCGGTTCAGAAGTGGTCGTGAGTCAATCGAAGATGATGAACGCAGTGGCCGACCATCGACATCGAAAGACGGTGAAAAAATTGATAAAGTAAAAGAAATGTTGGTCAATAACCGCAAATTAACCATCAGAGAAATAGCGGAGGACTTGAACATTGCCTATGGATCCGCCCAAGACATTGTGGTTAATGATTTGGGTTTCCGTCGTGTAGCAGCAAAGTTGGTGCCAAAAGACCTCAATTTCATGCAAAAAAGAGACCGTGTTGACGTCGCAAAAGACATGATTTGCGAGGCTGAATCCGATCCCACATTCATCAAAAGGATCATTACTGGAGACGAGACGTGGGTTTATGAGTACGACACGCAATCCAGACATCAGGCAAGTGAATGGCGTTCACCAAATGAGCCGAGACCAAAAAAACCACGTCGTTTTCAGTCAAAAAAGAAGGCAATGCTGACGGTTTTCATGGATTACAACGGTGTAGTGCATCATGAATTTTTGCCAGAAGGCCAGACAGTAAACAAAGAGTATTATTTGGGCGTTATGAGACGTTTGCGTGAAGCAATTCGCCGAAAGAGACCAGAAATGTGGGCAGAAAACTCGTGGATTTTGCACCATGATAACGCACCGTCGCACAGTGCTATCATTATTCGTAATTTTTTGACGAAAAATGCAACAAATACCATCCAACAGCGACCGAATTCCCCTGATTTGGCTCCCTGTGACTTCTTTCTGTTCAATCGAGTTAAAAAACCATTACGGGGAACGCGTTTTAGCAGCCGAGAGGAAGTAATGGAAAAATCGCAGGAAGCACTGATGGACATACCGAAAACCGAATATAAAAAATGTTTCGAGGATTGGATCAAGCGCTGGCATAAGTGTGTTGCAGTCGATGGGGATTACTTTGAAGGGGACAATATAGATTTAGATGAATAAACTTGTATTTTTAATTTTCTGAATAAATTCCGGGAAATTTTTGATCAAGGTAGTATATATATATATATATATATATATATATATATATATATAATAGCAGCTCTTATCGATTGTAATCCGATTACTTGTACGTAACGTATAGTATGTACATCTCTCGGTCATTTTGAAGGTTATTATAACTGTTTACTTGATGCCTATAGCTTACAAAGACCACCAATCGCGACCACAACTGAAACTACGATACGGCGAAGAAATTTAAATTGAAATAAGTGCCGATCTAAGCACCGCACCCTGTAGTCAATTTTAAATAAAATTTAGATTATTTCTTGCACACGGAACAGGGTTACCGATTACTTAGAATGCAGTACAGGTTTCAGTGAAACGTTTGACAATGTTTAAGGTAATATTACCCGAAATATGGACGCTAAACTAGTCACTTTACAATGTTAATTACATTAGTTACAGCGTATCTAAGTCTACGTATCAAATATTTGTCCACCTTTCCATTTCAAATATAGTAATTCATCTTTCTAATGGTATTCAGTACCGACAGGGTAGATAAAAATTAAGTCGGTAATAGTTAAGGGTTTCACAAATGCCACAAACGTACCACAACACTATAGTAATTGTATTGTTGGCATATTATAGACAGGAGTTTCGTTAAGGTTAAGCCACTGAATCATCGTGAATTTTTCTATTATTCTACGAATGGTTTTTTGATGTCATAATAACCTTATAGAACTGATATTCTCTTAACAATTTGACTTTCTGAGTTCTTTTTTATATTTGGAAGAGAAACGTTCGGAATATATGCTTTGGGAAAAGGTTTTTACGTCAAAGAAAAGCATTGAAGAACGTTGGAAAAAGTCCCGGAGGAAATAAATGACAGATCAGTGTATACGTCAATTGAATTCTAATGTAAAACTGAATGTTGGCAAACCATCCCTCCACCCCTTCTATAGAATAACAAAAAAGGGCAATTTAATATCGTTTTCATATCGATTTAAATTCAATTTATTCGACCAATTTCAATCGAAAACCCCTCTCCACAAAAATTACCTGAAAGCTTCTGAAGAAATGGAATATTACACATAATTTTACATATATACATTGCCCATATACATATTTGCTTAAGAAATAAGGGTGGTTTTGAGATAAGGAATGGTTGTGGGCATAAGAGGGATGAAAAAGACAAAAAGGCAACGTGGGGGTGAGAGAGTTTTAGGTCACACGAGGGGGATGAAACATTTGAAAGATGAATGAAAGAAAAATTTTTCCTTTAGGGCTTTAGATGGGAAGAAAATGATTCCTCCCACCACGTAGAGATGGCTCTGTGAGCGGAATTCTAAATTAGGCGAGTTCCAGAAGACTCGTTGGAAAAATAAAAGATTCCAGACTCCCCCTCACTGTGCGGGATTCTGGAGACGACTCCCTGGAACGTATTGCTGGAGGATGAAAGGAAACTGTCGTCAAATTCACTGGAATCTTCTCCCCTAAGCGATAATTCTCGCTGCCAGAGATGAATCGTCAATTGATAAGAACTTATGATTGATGCGAGCAAGAATAGGGTAACCATGGTGACGGAATTAAACAACCATTTGCAGTTGAGCGTCGAAAAAGGGGGCTTTGGTGCGGTTTAGAATATAAACCATTTTTCGCCAATTCGGGCTTTTTAAGCGACGCACTCTTCCACTGATGACAAAATACTCAAATGGTTGCTATGGTGAATTGCAACAAACGATACCAGATATCCGATCCGTAATCGGATCCGATATTTCGTAAGCGGATATCTGGTATCGGAGAGCGAATTTTAAATACTAATCAAATAAGCCAGCTTTTGTTTTGATTTAAGCTTTGAATTCATCAGAATAACGTCCTTAAATGACGTCATATAAGACACCATTTTTTTTCCATTCTTATATTATGGCTAATATATTCCAACATTCCCTTATACACAAAGGAAAACCAATTTATATAAAAAAATTTAATTTTATTAGTTTTTCATTTATACCCAAGATGGTCAATGATACATATTACAAATCTATAATTATTTAAGATAATATAATAATAAATAAATATAATATAAAAAAATAATTCCGAATCTTGTGCCCAGAGATGTGTCAGGCAGTTTAGTTCTTATTAAGGTTCTTCTTATTCAACTATGAGAAGTAGTTTTCTATATCGTCGTTTCTTCTTTGCTTTATTATTATTATTTATGGTCTGTCTCTTCTCCACAAATATTATTATCATCTCGTGTGTGCCCCAAAGTGTGATATGACACGTACAATGTCCCCCCCAATCACTATCATCACATTTCATTGCATTTTATATCGGGAATATATAGGATTAAAAGTCGCAAAAAGGGGCAAAGATCTATTTTAAGATTATAATAAGGAGGATTGTGATGATCATAAGATCAATGGGGTGATTTGAATTTATTAATTGCCAGAAACAACGGCGAACATATATATCAATGTGCTCTCTGAATATAATGTGCTCTGAATGGTGTGCATTGTGTCATGGTGTCATTCATTGGTGTGTGTGTGTGTGTCATCAAGGATCCATCCATGTCCATCCATCCAATCATATCGTGTCATTCAATGGTAATAAAATAGTATTAGTGTGCTTGGGCACTGTTGATAATTTACTATAAATACAGTTCATACCAGCTGATATCATTGGGATCACAGTTATTATAATGATGACGATTAGATAAGAAAGACAAGGGTCCATTGCACACACGATCAATGTTGTATCAACGTCAAACACAGGTGATGGGAATAGGAAGATCTTTGTAAAGGCCTTGCATCTTAATCCGTCTTGGCGTCTTGTCTCGGCCATCTTCAAAATAACCCTTAATCCACATGGAAACGGACGTTTACTTTAAAGAATTATCACCGTCAAAACCGCTCTAAATATTTTTAGGGTAATTTATCCAATAACCTTTACCACCTCACTTCACCCTATAAAACTTGATAAGTTGGTTCGTCGCTCCGTGATTTCGTAAATTTCCATTTTCAGACGACAAACAGTATTAAAAACAAGACAGGACAACAGAAACTATGACATAACTGGCTCATATCATACGCACAGCACGACGATCCGCCAAAGCACACAAAGATGGATCATTTTTGGGTTGCTCAGGCAACTAGCGCCTAGCTATAGGGGCGGGACTTTAGTCCAAGGCATCATGGCCCCCAGATAGTACCAGTTCGAGTATATATTGGAGAGAACTCGTCTGCTTAGGTAGTTGTGCACATCGCGTTTCGACTGTTACTCCTCGTATCTCGTGTGTTAAGATGGATACTTCGTCCTGGGATACGTATAGGGTGTGCGGTGAACTGTAATCCTTATCCTAACAACCCTTTTTGGAAACCCTTATCCGGGGACCACCGCGGCATACCCACCCACACACGCGCTTTCGCTAATACCCCACCCTTAATCCAAAAGCAAAAAACTCTCCTACGGCAGGACCTCGTGCCTGGTACGGTGGTGTAGCCATGCGAGGGTGAAATGTACTCCAAGGCGGTGCGCGATTGCGTTTCACGAGGGGTGAGGGGGTTCTTTTAATGGTTGGGAAGGGGTTGGAATTGGAAAAACTCTGAGGAATCCGAAAGGATCTGGCCAGGATTGGTTTTAAAATTGGTCAGCGTGGAATCAGGTGATTACCCCAAAATTTCTGCTTAACCGCGTAATATATGAATGTTCCTCGATAGTAGGGAACACCTTTAAGAGTGTTCTAAGCACACTAAAGAGTACTCCTATCGACAGAACTAACCTTATACATCAAATCTATTTTTTAATATTTAAATTATTAATATAGCAGAACAGTTTTTCGAGTATTTAAAAGAAAAAATTGATTTTAATGTATTTTTGGCAATATTGTGTATGGATAACTTATCTAAGAATATGCTCATAATTTTATCTGTTTTTTATCATTGACAAAATGCAATAAAAAAAAGGTATCGCAAAAAAACGTGTTTTTTTGGTAAGTTTTCCATTTTTGAGGGTTTTTTTTATTAAATTGAGATAAAATTGAGATTTTAAATTGAATTGAATTCTGTTTTATGTTTCGAATTAATGTTAGGAAACTAAGGGGGAATTTTTCCTATGAGCAGCGCTCCACTTGTATAAATAATCGTAATAAAAAGTTAAAGAATTAAAATAGCGCTGATTTCGCATATTTAAGGAAAAAAGCCGATTCCTAAGACTTTTTTAAGCACTATTCTGTGATACGAACACATTAGGAAAATGATTTTTTAAATATTTTTTTACAATTACTTTTTCAAACATTGAAAACAACAAAAAAACTATTATAAAGGAATCCTTCGCTTTTTAGCTAGTTTTCTCTTATTAGGTGGGTTTAAAAATTGTGATACCAAAGGCATTATTAATTGTGTGTTTCCTCGACAGCTGAAGTCATCCAGGAGAGCCTCGGCCAAGTGGCAATTCGGAAGATCAGTCCGTGGTTCGAGTCCCAGTCAAGGAAATATTTTTATATTCATGAGATCTGTTCTCGATGGCGACTTCCCCACATACTCTCACCACTATATATATATATATATATATATATATATATATATATATATATATATATATATATATATATATATATATATATATATATATATATACAGAAACAGATATAAGGAAAAGGGATAGGAACACATATAAAGGACGAACACAATAGAGGTGGGGAAGGCGGAATCGAACGGATCACAAGAGTAAAAATATCTCCTCAACCGGGACTCGAACACCGGATCTTTCCACTTGCCGGGCGGATGCTCTTAACCACTTGAGCTATCGAGGATAGTCAATTTACCCTGAGATCCGTGGGTCTAATATGTCGCCAAGCGCCCCGATTCTTTCAGCCAGGAGATGGCGTCAGGGGGCTGTTTCACCCACCAAAGGAGAAATAGACAATACAGAAGGAAAGGAAAGGACAGTGGGTTAGAATTCATACAACATCATACAGGAAAGGAACAGTGCGTTTCGTGGCACGCATAGCCAGAAGAAAGAGATGAGCCACATTGGCCAAATACACATTCAAACACGAAATCCCGCCAAACGGCGAATAAATACTCATATATACAGAAACAGATATAAGGAAAAGGGATAGGAACACATATAAAGGACGAACACAATAGAGGTGGGGAAGGCGGAATCGAACGGATCACAAGAGTAAAAATATCTCCTCAACCGGGACTCGAACACCGGATCTTTCCACTTGCCGGGCGGATGCTCTTAACCTTAAGGTTAACCTT
This sequence comes from Hetaerina americana, assembly GCF_022747635.1. Taxonomy (NCBI): domain Eukaryota; kingdom Metazoa; phylum Arthropoda; class Insecta; order Odonata; family Calopterygidae; genus Hetaerina; species Hetaerina americana. The sequence continues at coordinate 875,971 of NW_027287041.1, read as the reverse complement.
ACCTTAACCTTAAGGTTAAGAGCATCCGCCCGGCAAGTGGAAAGATCCGGTGTTCGAGTCCCGGTTGAGGAGATATTTTTACTCTTGTGATCCGTTCGATTCCGCCTTCCCCACCTCTATTGTGTTCGTCCTTTATATGTGTTCCTATCCCTTTTCCTTATATCTGTTTCTGTATATATGAGTATTTATTCGCCGTTTGGCGGGATTTCGTGTTTGAATGTGTATATATATATATATATATATAGTGGGTCACGGTAGTCCAGTGGGTAGAGCGCTGGGCTGCGGGTCCCGGGGAGGGTCCCGGGTTCGATTCCCGGGCAAGGCACTATATATATATATATATATATATATATATATATATATATATATATATATATATATATATATATATATATATATGTTTCTATGTGCATAATCGGAAAAATGGAGGATATATATTTTTATTCTAACAGACGAGTTTACGACAAGTTCCTCCGTTGGAAAATTAAAAAAAAAAGCCTATTTTCATTGCCGTTAAGTTCTCACATGCCGTATTGATCCCATAATGAACCCAAACACACCCCCCACAAACTTTGCCTTGGTCGTCTGGCTCCTCGTGGCGTTGTTTGATCAATTAAAATCGCCTTGACGACTCGTAAATTGGTATTTCTCCCTTCTCAGATAAAACCTTCACCAACACAATCACGGTTGACCCAGGCCACGAACAAGTTTGGGAAAAAAATATAAAAATAAAAAATAAATTTTTCCAATCAATCAAGTTTGATTACATTTTTTATACTGTTTTTTTTTCGTGAAAAAATGGTCTTGCGCGACAGTGGAATGACTGGCGAGTACGTGTCTGTCATATAGTTGATCGCACGAGCTCTGAGAGTCAACTTAGACCTTCTTTCGTCTTTTTGAAATACTTTTACGCCTATTATATATATATATATATATATATATATATATATATATATATATATATATATATATATATATATATATATAATATATATATATATATATATATATATATATATATATATATATATATATATATATATATATATATATATATATATATATATATATATATATATATATATATATATATATATATATATATATATATATATATATATATATATATATATATATATATATATATATATGTATATATATATATATATATATATATATATATATATATATATATATATATATATATATATGCTTTCGTAGACGTAACACGGAAGTGCCGAATAGTACAATACACAGTAACACACAATATAGAAACACAAAAAAAGAAGAACACTCACACGTTATTTCTTGATATTTCGACGGAAACAATCCGTCTTCCTCTGAAGATATAGAAGTAATGACTGCTATCATTACTTCTATATCTTCAGAGGAAGACGGATTGTTTCCGTCGAAATATCAAGAAATAACGTGTGAGTGTTCTTCTTTTTTTGTGTTTCTATATTGTGTGTTACTGTGTATTGTACTATATATATATATATACTATATATATATATATATATATATATATATATATATACATATAAAAAAACCATAAACACAGTAATGAACCCGAAGGTCGGTTTAGTAGGTGATGGTAGAGATCACCCAGTACTAAGCCCTATTTACGGCGTGTGAAAATTCACACATTAGCAGGGTATTAATAAGGGGGGCCAGTTCCTTAATACAATGTGCAGGTTATGCTTTCCCAGGAAGATCTGGAACTATCCGAAAAAATCACATAGCTTGCGTGGAGCTGCAGGTGCCCAGAGGGCCTTTCCCCGGGAATCGAACCCGGTACAGTTGAAGCAGTCAAACGCTCTACCCACTGGATTACCGCGACCCATATATATATATATATATATATATATATATATATATATATATTAAAAATCTTCGAAATGGAACACTCTTCGGCGACGCACAAATATATAAAAACACAGATGTAGATTTTTAGAATATAGAGACACAAAGAAAGGACACTAACAATATGTAGTTTTGACGTTTCGACGGCTTGGCCGTCGTCTTCAGAATGGCGTTCTCGGGTGGAAGAGCGGAGAGGATATGCGGGGGAGAGGTGGAGGAAGGAGAGGTAAAGGGACCGATAGGAAATGAACAAGGAGTGTGGAAGGGGATATGCAGGCAGCCATTTGATGCATTCAGTGGGCTTGGTTCAGCCCGGGCGGTTTGAATGATTGGGCCACCCAGATATGCGCCATCTCGCGGGTTCTCACCTCTATTATACTAGCAGATTTGGGAAAGAATTTCAATCACCGAAACGGAGATGCAGTCGTCAAAAGATTGATTGTGGGAAGCAGTGTGAGTAGGGATGGGATAATTAAGAAATGTGGGAAATTTGGTGGAATATCGGTGGTTATTCATGCGGAGGGAGAGTGCGGTCGTGCATTCGCTCACGTAGAAGGCAGGGCAGAAGTTACAGGAGAGGCGATATGTAGTATTTTTGAGGTAAAGGTGGCGAGCGCTTGGGAGTTGGTACTGAGTGAGGGTCTTAGAAGGTGATAGCATTTGCAGCGTGGGCGGTTGCATGGTGCGGATAGGGGCGGGGGAGAGACGGGGGTGCTCGCTATATGACTCTCTCAGAAAACGTTGGTACCCTGAAAACTACTGGACAGTAAAATCCTCAAACCGTCAACCCAATACACTCCCCTCTCAAAACTGAACTGCCCAAATTGCCCTAATCTTATTACCCCTTTCTTCCCTGGAACACACAAAATTAAACATTTAATCCATGACCTCTTCTCAATTATTAATAACACTCAGTCAACATCACTTTCATTCCCACATTGTCCCTCTGTTTCGTTTAAACACCCGCCGAACTTGTGAGACATCTTCAAGTCAACAAAACACCCTGCGACTTCATCGGGATTTGAACTCGGACCATAAGACCGAGTTTGGATTATAGGACTGAAAATCGACCAACTAAGCCACAATTTTATGCTCAAAAGTCAAATTATATGGCATGATACATAACAACGAATAACTATGATATTCTTACATTTTTAATGTAGAATTAATCATTTAGGTTGCCGAATTAACAAATTAATTAATTAACATTAATCGAATTAATCGAATTAACAACATGCATAGATAGAAAAAGACCTCGGAATAGGCGAAATTGAGACCAAATTGACCCAACAGAGGCTCTGGTCTCTTATGTACGGCGTAGCAAGAGAAAAAACTGAATTCTGTGATCAGTTTGCCTACTATAGACATTAAAAAACACACACTGCAATTCTACTTCAAATTCTGATAACATTTGCAATAATACAGGAAGTAACTGACCTTTCACAGGATACCCAGGGAGCTGGACTCCATAGCAACGACTGAGGAAGACTTAGAGGCGAAGAAATACGGTTTTCTCCCAAGGAAGAAACAGCCAAGGAATCAGGTATACTGTCTTATGGCACAGAAGCTATCGACCGATGTAGAATTGCATTGATGGATACATGTAAAATAGAAAAAAGAGTATTTTAAAATTACATTACATAATTGAGGTATAAATCAATTGATTTCTCTATCCTTAAATTAAAATTAAAATAATTTACACCGAGATATAATACTATCATAGTAATATTACATATGTTCAAACCCTAACGCCTTAAAATTAATATCTCGACTCAACTTTGAGATACCCTTGGACTTGGAATAAGCTGGAGTGTTTTACCGTACCACATGTAATGACGATAATAGGTGGTTAGATTGAAAATTAATGCAAACACATGCTTGTAGATCGCAAACAAAATGATCTTCAGAAGCACTCCTGGTGGCATGTGGAAGGAACATTCTCCCTTCAAACTCCTGCGCAGGTTTAAGGTCGTTATATTTATCCAGTGTACTTTGAGAAGTGGAAGTATGGAGAGGTGTTCTAGTGTGTTCTACGAGGGTCATCCGGAAAGTAGTACCCGTTCGTGCCGCATGAAGTGCTGACGACGCGAGTAGCCGCTGGACGAGGTCAGATAGCTTCAGTGGCTTGTCTGCCTTCTCTGAGCCAAGTTGCGTGACGCTAGCATTGCCTGTGTTGTTTCTGTGATTGTTTACAATGTTTAAAAAAATTGAGAACGCCGCCAGTTGTGAAGTGAGGGCAGTGATTAAATTCCTCAATGCAAGAAACGTTCGCCCATGTGATATTCATCGCCAATTAAAGGAGGTGTATGGAGACAATGTAATGGACGAGTCGTCTGTTCGGCGGTGGTGTCGCAACTTCAACATGGGGAGGGGGAACACACACGACGATGAGCGTTCGGAGAGACCGTCTGTCATTACAGACCAACTGGTGAGCTCAGTTGACGAATTCGTGAGGAACGATCGGCGCGTCACAATTGATGACATCTGTGAGCATTTTCCCAATGTTTCTCGAACAATTGTTCATGAAATTGTTAAACACCATCTGCATTATGCAAAAATTTGTGCAAGATGGGTCCCTCGCGTATCTCAATGAGCTGGCGGCGAAGGACTATGCAGCAGGAATACAGAAACTTGTCACACGTTATGAAAAATGCCTTAATTTGCTTGGAGATTATGTTGAGAAGTAGTTTAAAGTATCCTCTTTCAAATAAAATTTTTTATGTTTGTTAATATTTACTTTTGTGTCTTTATTTCACGAACGGGTACTACTTTCCGGATGACCCTCGTATCTACGTAATTAGCCTGAATACATATAATCGGACATTTTTAAAAGTCTTCCACTGTTTTTACAAGACATTTCTCAATATATATTGGTTTTATAATATATTTAGACGGATTTTCAGTTCAATAAAACCAATGTAACGACTTGACTTAAGATTCGCCTTTGGTCATTTATTAAATCAAATCTTCAAAAAGACGAGTTTGCTTTGATGTTTATATATCGTCTGTGGGTCAGTGATCTCGGACGTCAGCTGCTCGTGTTTCATCATCAAACAATTATTGGCTTTTTCCCAGGCTCGCAACCACGATATTTTATTACCCATCGATTGACAGAGTAGACCTATCAACAGCATCGTCAATACATAATAAACAGCCTTTTAAACGACGTTTTCAATCTCAGTAGGAGTCACTTTTTAATAGTAACGCTGTTTAAACTCGCAAATGTAGACATATATAGCACACAACACTAGAACACGTCTCCATACTTCATCCGCTTCTCAAAATAATACACTGGATGAATAATGTAACGACCTCAGACATAAGCATGCGTGTTGAGTTGGGGAAATGTTACTTCCATATGTCACCAGACCAGGAATGCTTCTGAATGTCATTTTGTCAGTATTACCAGAATACGTCTCCAATTCTTCCGCTTCTCAAAATACTACACCGGATGAATGTAATGACCTCAAATAAGGGCATGATTGTTGATTTGGGGGGATGTTACTTCGACATGCCACTAAACCAGGAGTGCTTTTGAAGTTCATCTTGTTTGTGGTTTACAAGCATGGGTGCATTTGTATTCAGCCTATTCGTAGTGTGTTTAATAGCACAGAGCCCGTGTTAGACGATTTAGTGTAAGAAAAGCTATCAATACTCTATTAGTTGTCGTCTAATCATATAAATATGAGGCTAATCTAATATGTACATTTTTTAGATATGTGTTCTATTTATGTCTCTATTCAGTCTAGAAACGTATTGGTGTAAGAATAATCCTAAAGCAGCACTGATTCACAAAAGTGTTTATTTTTGGGATAAATATCACGCTTTTAGTACAATTAACGCTATGTGTATATATAGAAAGGTTATGTCAACAACGGACATTAATTTTGGCTTCTTATTTCAAATAATTGCGAGAAAAAAAATGAAAATACCCCAAGACTTGAACAAAGCCATTGCAAACTTATGATTTTGTTCACAACAACGAATGGATGGATTGAAAACAAATGAATTAGGAAACTAGAACAGGCGTAGTCTAATGGGTCAATATCCCAATTCGATTCCTCCATTATGATGTTATCCAGGTCAAATTTGACGTACACACATACAAACTAAGAAGTTTTCACCCGAGATTACGAAACTCAACATGCAAAAACAGTTTTGGGAAATGGCGCCAACTTTTAAGTACTTCGGAGAGAGGAGAGGGGGTGGGGAAAGGGGATGTTCTCAGATGAGGGTTATGAGGAAAAAGTTGAAAATTTTTCTTTCAAGGTCGAACTTTGGTAGAATGGCGCCAAA
>NW_027287041.1:842312-867312 GCF_022747635.1 Hetaerina americana | reverse complement strand
CCGTGTTTCCATGTTTATTAGCGTCACAATAAATACATGCGCATTACTCTTATAATATACCTCTCGGACAGCTCGGAGCACACTCTCGACCAGTTACAATAGAAGACAGACCCCACGCCCCTTTTGTTGACCGGTTTCTTAGGGTCACGAAATATTTCAACCCTGACATAAAGGTCTACTTCTTCCTTCTGATGCTGGTTAGAAAAGGTATTTTTTGTACGTTTCAGCTGAAGACGTTTCATGTAGCCTCTCTAGATTTGAATCTGGACAAACATGTAACGGTCAGTACATTACCGCTAAGGCTACCGCAATGGTGTATGGCAAGTGATGCCTCGAGATCCATTCGCATCATGCGTAGAAATGTCCGCAGAACTGGTAGATTGCTAATTTTTTACAATTCAAAAGCGTGTGGCAGAGGGTGCCTTGAGAAAAAAACTGTTTTTCTAAAAAATTTAAGCCTAAAATGTATACATGACTGCAGTTTTGCAATTGATAGAGTATATAGTTTACAATTATGACGTGTTCTACACACACGTATACATATATATATATATATATATATATATATATATATATATATATATATATATATATATATATATATATATATATATATATATATATATATATATATACCGCTTGTTAATGCTACGTCATATCAAGACGCCAAAAAGGAATTCAACATGGCCGCCGGCGTACCATGTTCCGTTGGCGTCAAATTGGGACGCAGCTTTCGCTATAGGACGCACCCCACGGCCTCTAATCGACCGGTAGGTGCTACCTGGCGCCCTTCTGGCGCCATACAAGCCATGTCCCGTCCATATCTACGCTGCGATATCCTTAAAAAATGCAAAAAGTCAAATTCTACCGGTTAAATAAAAAATTACCCGCTCAATTAACCATAAAAACACTTAGTTTTTTGCTGTTTTGGACGTCAATTGTTAGGAAAATGTATAAATAATCTTTTGAATAGGGCTTTTTGACGAATACATAATTAAACAACGTATTACAGGCGTGAATTAGCAAATAATATTAGTATTTATCATTAAACTAAGCCGGGCATACAACAAACATGTCTGATAACAATGATAAAACTGGTAACTAAGGGTGTGTTTATTTCAAAATGGCGAAGGAGATTTTTCGTATATTTCCTAACGTTTGGGCGTATTTCTCGCAAACACGAGATTTTTAATGACTTTAATGATAATAATTAGAAAATTCATTCAATTGTCTTTCTTATGGTATTACTTTCGAGTTCGTAGAACAATTATTTCTAGTTTAATTTTGCAAAAGAAAAAAGGCATGCAAGCGATATAAATTAAAATTTCTCTGTTTCTAGTAGAAAATTGAGTTTAAATGGACTGTAGATTTGAGATAAAGCATTATAAAGTGTGTATATGGCTGTTTTTTGCCTGTTTTCTTGATTAAATTTAATATTTTTTACAGTTTAAACCAAAATTATCTCATTTAAGTGAAATTTTTACTAAAATTCGGTGGATTTTAGATTTCTTTCGCGATATAAACGGGAATTTATCAAAATTTAACGTTAATCACGTAATATTTCCAAAAAACTATTCCACACTAATTTAGACACGTTTACGGTCTAAAAATAACTTTAGCAGGCTTTAGATATTAAATAAATGACCAATATAACCTTCTATTACCAGCACCTAGATTTAATTTCGATAAATTTGGTAAAAATACGTATTTATTCTGGTTGACAATGAAAACATTTTGTTTTCACATGGATACCGCCATCTTAAAATCAATTTTCGTTCAGTTTATTCGAATTTTCTCGTCAATTCTAAGAGGAAATAAGATAAAATTTGGCGTCAGTGAAATGTACTTGGTTTTCACCGAATAGTAATTCATTTACCTCGATTTCGAGTTGGGTTTTTAAGGGTTTTAACGTGCAAATCAATTAGGTTTTGCGTTCGTAATGGCGGTCTCCGTAAAATTTTCAGTTTATTAAAAGAAATATGAGGTATTTTGACATTTCTCAAGGAGAAGAAAGTTACTGCAGAGTATTAGCCTATGTTTTGCGATATGTCTATCAATTTTAAGGCCTTAAAATCAGTAACTTCGGGATATACGAGGGTCATCCGGAAAGTAGTACCCGTTCGTGCCGCATGAAGTGCTGACGACGCGAGTAGCCGCTGGACGAGGTCAGATAGCTTCAGTGGCTTGTCTGCCTTCTGTGAGCCAAGTTGCGTGACGCTAGCATTGCCTGTGTTGTTTCTGTGATTGTTTACAATGTTTAAAAAAATTGAGAACGCCGCCAGTTGTGAAGTGAGGGCAGTGATTAAATTCCTCAATGCAAGAAACGTTCGCCCATGTGATATTCATCGCCAATTAAAGGAGGTGTATGGAGACAATGTAATGGACGAGTCGTCTGTTCGGCGGTGGTGTCGCAACTTCAACATGGGGAGGGGGAACACACACGACGATGAGCGTTCGGAGAGACCGTCTGTCATTACAGACCAACTGGTGAGCTCAGTTGACGAATTCGTGAGGAACGATCGGCGCGTCACAATTGATGACATCTGTGAGCATTTTCCCAATGTTTCTCGAACAATTGTTCATGAAATTGTTAAACACCATCTGCATTATGCAAAAATTTGTGCAAGATGGGTCCCTCGCGTATCTCAATGAGCTGGCGGCGAAGGACTATGCAGCAGGAATACAGAAACTTGTCACACGTTATGAAAAATGCCTTAATTTGCTTGGAGATTATGTTGAGAAGTAGTTTAAAGTATCCTCTTTCAAATAAAATTTTTTATGTTTGTTAATATTTACTTTTGTGTCTTTATTTCACGAACGGGTACTACTTTCCGGATGACCCTCGTATCTACGTAATTAGCCTGAATACATATAATCGGACATTTTTAAAAGTCTTCCACTGTTTTTACAAGACATTTCTCAATATATATTGGTTTTATAATATATTTAGACGGATTTTCAGTTCAATAAAACCAATGTAACGACCTGACTTAAGATATTCTCAATACAAACGAGCTCCAGTTAAACAATATCAATCACGACAATGATACAAACAAAGAAAAACGAACATCACCATCACCATGGAGTCATGACGATATTTACAGTCGACGTTGCCAAGTGAATTACGTTACCAGTTGCGTCGTTGCCAAGTTTCGTTTTTCCGAATTAAATTTTGTTAGATAAAATTAATTATGATTATGCGTAGCGCAGCAACACAACAATGTCCCAATGCCAATTGTTAATTTATATACGATAAACCTTAGTGATCTTCTTGGGAAATTAAATTACAGTCCAAATAAAAGTTTTTCCGGATCTGGAAAACTATTTTTAACACTTTTCTGATGCTAGGAAGTCGTATAAAAATCTAATCTGGCCATTTTCCTAACAGCTGTCCTTAGCAACGTCTTAAAACAATGAATTATAAGCATCATATATCCTATTTTCATCATTATTTTCGACATATGTTCCTTAAATTCAATTTTTCTTAACATCTATCCAAAGGATGGCCATGAAACTTCGTGTATCTAGGGTTCAGGGTACGACAATTCAAACAAGCTGGGTCTTATGCATGAGAAAATAACTTTAAAGGTTGAAATTGACGGTTATATTGAATATTAAACTTTGGTGTGTATGGATATATTTTTTACATTAAAAACCAATTAAGATTTTCACGAAAATTCGTTTATCTAGCGTTCGGGGTACGGAAAATCAAATGAGGTCGGTCTTATCACACACAAACACATAAAACGACCATTATTCAGTGTTTTAATGAATATTTTTCTTGGTGTCCAAAGATATTTTTTTTTAACGAACAAAACCTAGAATTTTCATCAAAATTCGTATTAATAGACAAATTAAGCCTTATAAATTCATAGAACTAGGTTTAAACTTTGTATTATTACATGAATGACCCCAAAAAATGGGGTAATTGTCATAAAATTCTTGTATATAACTAAAAGTGACCTTTTTTTACGTTCCCGTCATTAAAAATCATGTAATAATGCATTATAACTAAGTCAAAAGACGTTAATATCCTGAGTTTTCTTTTTAAGCCGGTTTTACATGCCTTTTTGACCTTATGGTTCTTTTGAAACGGATGTAGGACTGTTTGAGTAGGTTTATATCACATATACAGTTAGTATCTTCAAGATTTATCCTATTTAGACAAAATTAGATAAGTTTACGGAACAATTAAGTTTATTTACTACTTAAAATTGATAAAAAAACTCCAATAATACAATTGTTTTAGTCATGAAAATTGAGAAAAAGATAAAAAAACATGATAAAACTGATTTGAAATGATTAAGCTTATTAAACCTAACCTTCTTTAGGATAAAAAAACTCTTTTGGATACCTTTATAAGACTCCAAATCCAAAAAATATCCAGATATCCAAAAAATCGACATTTATCGCTCACACGATTTATTTGTTTTGCAAAATTAAACTATTTATAAGAATCAAATGAACTCGTAAGTAGTGTCAATAGATAGATAATTAAATGATCTATCTAATTACTAATACTGTATATGATTCGTATATGCTACAAATATCCGAAAATATTCACATTATGAACGGAAATGTCGGGCGCCATTTTGAAAAATGACTCTCGCCTTAGCAACCGGGTAATATTTTCTTAACAGTGATAAAAAGAACGTATAAAATGTCATAATAATCATGTGAAATGCATTAAAATTTGGCATTTGACATTCATAGACGGTGTATACATATTTTATATAGATATATATCACCTTAAAACTCAGAAAAAGATATATTATTGCTAATTTTCCTACGAATATCTTGTTTCAAACTATAAAAATAAACATTACGGTAACCATTTTATAAACAACATGTCGCTCAATCCTTAGTAACGGCATTTAGAACGATTTTATGGCCTTTTTTCCTGTAATATGTTATCTATAACCATAGTAACGACATTGATAGTGAATATTATTGAAGATTTCATGAATTTTCTTCACCTTTAACCTAATATCTTCATAATTAGAGTCGTGTTTACATTTTAATACAGACATATGTCTAATAAATCATAACTCTGACCTATAGCTGGTACAATATTGTTTTTTTTACGGTAATTTGTTTTTTTAGCCGTAAAAACAACAATAGGAGGTGGCTAAAACCCCGATATTTACATTTTGAGAGCTTTTTATTGCATTTCTACGCATTGCAGTTAAGTTTAAATGGATACAGTGTGTTCTATACCCTTTTTTACATAAAATCTGTAACTTTCTACCTATTATCAAGATTCTACACGAGCTAAAGCGCCCTAACTACGACTTTATCTGCTAACTGTACCCTAGAAGATAAATTTAGGCACAATTTAAACCCTTTCTTATGTATATCTATTGCCTGAGCCCTAGTAATGACATTATTTGAGTGCTTCCCTGTGATTTGTAGCCGAAATCAAAGGGTATCATTTAATAAATACGCCATGAATTCATTTTTTGCGCCTATTTTCCATTAATTCTTTAGCATTTAAGTTTTTAACCATTTTTTTAAGAAAACCAATCAATTTAAGAGTAAAAATCACATTAGATAAAAGAATTGTTAATTTTTAAAAAACCTCCCATTTTTCTTAACGTGGTATTTGGATTCTAAGCAGAAAAAACCCTTTTTTGAAAAATTTACGTAATTTATACCCTGGCAGTGCATATTATTAATAGAAAAAGCTATTATTTGTTGTTTGTTGATTTATGTGTCTATTGGGTATTTAAGCCCTGAAAAAGATAACTCATCAACAATGTAAACAATGTTTCCCTGATGAAAATCACCCAATTCATATAATTGACGTAACTAATGGCAACTACCAACATTATTTCGCAACAATACAAAATCCATGATTGTTGCATAAACATTGATATCGAAGATTAATCGCCATAGCAATGATACAACAATGAAATTATGGAAAAAGTGTTAGTTACGGAAATTAAAGAAAAAACTTTTACGAAAATTTTGATCTCAATTGTAAATATGTCTCAAGACGAAATTTATACTCCATCTCCCAAGAAAATGAGCGTAAGGTTAGGAAAAATATATCCTTAGAAAGCTCTTAAAATGGTCAAATAAATAAGCTAAACAGATTCTATTGAAAATACAAGAAAACGTTGCTAAAAATATTTTTAGGTGAAATCTGAACTCCTTCTTACGCTAAATATAGTATTACAGGCGTTGGAAAGCATAACAAACTGCCGAAAAATGGATAAAAACACATAATCGGGTTAACGGAGAGAATTAATTAATATAATTTCACATTTTTTGTTTAAATTACGCTTAAAAAACATTGAAAAAACACGAAAAAAACATAATATTCGCAGAAAAACCATTTTCAATCGCGCAGGACATCCATCTTTCAACAACACCTTGGTAACGCTTCGAATAAACAAAAGACACTTCATTGTTGGATGAAGACAGGAAACGTTTTTGAAATCTCACAACAAACTTCTAATAATTCAAATTCAAACACGAAATTAACGGTTTTCAAACGGACCGTTGGGTTGATTTCTAAAATCCGATTGGTCGACATCTTCGTCTCCACTTTTGGAATCGTTAAAAATAGAAAAAATGAATTTAAACTGTTTAGTATGTTTCAACTTTTTCAAATTATCATACCATTGTGACGCAATCAAGCAAAAATTGATGGATATTTATACTATTGTCAATTGTTGCGAATAATAGAATCAAGCACTACGATTTAATCTATTTGTTGAGAAACCATGTCCGATTGCGTTGCTTCGCAACAATTACACAACAATTTAAAATCGTTTCGAAGGCTTATTTATTGTTGCAAAGGACTGTTGCAACAATGAAAAAGTTGCTAAGTTGCCATTTTAAGCACGGACGTTCATGTAACCATAGAATTGATAGTTAAGAGATGAAATTACGTACAATTTCAAGGCATAACCGTCAATGGTTCAGTATTTTTAACATTTGGGGACAGGTTTAGGACTACATTCATTAATATCTATCATTTAAACTACTACAGTGGTATTATAGGTAGGGATATTGATATATTTTCCGTTTGTTTCACAAGCCTAAACCCATTTTTCAGAATTAAAAAGGTTTTCAATGCATTTTTTAACTTCTAACCTTAAGTAACACCCAAAAAACATTTAGCAAGACAGTTTAAATAATTTTTTCAATTAAAATACCAATTTTCCTATTAATTAGGACTCAAAACCCTTATTAAAAACTCTGATACCTTGACCAGTATACTTAAAATCCTTATTTAAACATTAGGCTAGGATATTAACAAGTTTTTACCCTTTTTTATCCAGGATCATCGTAAAACACACTAGAAACATCGATAAATATTTTTTGCACCCTTATTTACCAATATATGACCCTTAAACACTTAGGGTGTTGATTAAAATGATTACTTGCACCCTTTTATCGAATATGTCTCAAAAAACCCTAGTATTCACACAAATATAATGGTATCAGTACCCTTCTATGAATATATGTTCTCTAAATTCTAGCAAAGTCATATTAAGAGGGAATTGCTACGAAGGAATCTAAATTTAAAGGCTTTTTATTGTTATTTTTGAAGTTATTCCCGAAAAAAGATATTGCATATATAAACAAAGGTTACGAAAATACATTGTTTCGGTTGCTATGACGATAATGGCGAGATAAACCAGGGTATTAATACCCTTTTTTTAACAATATCCGCTAAATAAACCCTAGACGTATTATTTAAATTTTTTTAAACATTCTAAAAGATAAATAATATTTTTTTGAGGATTTTCCGTTTTTAAACCAAAAAATTAATTTAAAAGACAGTATTGTTTATATTTTAACGTATTTAATTAAATCTCAACCTTAATATAAAATAAGATAGTATTAGCACCTATTCCTACGAATATAAGATGCTAAAACCCTTATATTAACATTCTGAGAGCTTTTCAATACCCTCTATACGCATAACGGTTGAATTTACATCGATAAAGCCTGTTCAATATCCTTTTTTACATTAAAAACGTAACTTTCTACCTATTATCAGCATTCTAAATGAGCTGAAGCACCCTAACTACGATTTTATCAGCTAACTGTACCCTAGAAGATAAATTAAGACACCATTTAAACCCTTTTTTTAAATCGATATATAGTGTCTAAATCATAGTAGTTTCATTTTTTGAGTTTCACTCTGATTTATACGTATATCTGTTGCATAAACGAATGTATGAATAATGAAACCTGGGTATTAATTTATTTTTTTAAGCATATTTTTCATTTATTCCTTAGCATTTCAGTTTTCCGCCATTTTTTTAAGAAAACCTATTACTTAAAAGCAAAAAATCGCATTGTAATAGGTTATTATCTTTTTTCAATTACTTTATTTATTAAAACCCTAATAATTAGATTCTAAACTAGATAAAGTATCCTTTTTATGAAAATCCTTCGTAATTATTACCCAAGCAGTATGCATTGTAGATTAAATCAGCTGTAATTAGCATCCCTTTTATGTCTATCGATTAACTAAACCTTAACAATGATGAAATTTCTACAACGTAAACAATTGATTTCCCCAACAATAATACCCAAATTCATATTATTGCCATCGTTAACGATAAATACGATCATTATTCCGCATATCTATCATAAAACCCTAATAATGACACTAATAGACCGTATTGTACCCTTAATATTTCTCATTTAAAACCCTGGCATCGTCACGGAGAATATTGGCATCCGTTCAACAAAGATCTGCAATTAAAACCCTAGCCGCTGTAGTCAACAGGGTATATTAGTTGATAGTAACCTTAATTTTACAAATATATGCCACCTTATACTTAGCAGGGACGTAAAGAGCTAGGGCACTTACCCTTTTTAGCAAAATATTAGCCCCAAATGAACGTATATGTGCTATTAAACCCTAACTGTGAACTGAATAGATAATATTAGTCGATAGTACGCTTTATTTTATAAACACTTGTTATGTAACCCTTAGTAGGGACGTAAAGAGCTACGGTTAGTACCCTTATTTAAACATACACAACGATTGAAACCCTAGCAAATGATTTTTATTAAAATTCAATCTATTCTTTTTGTGTAAATCAGTCGTCTATACCCTTAAGGGTAACAGGGTCGACCTAATTATCAAAAGGAAGATGGAAAACAATAGATATAGGGCGGGAGAAACTTAGTTTCTCCAAGGAGAACCCTTAAGAGTTGAATCAATATTCATTATTTTTTTAAGGGACTTTCACAACTTTCAGGGGTAACTGTTGCTAGCGAGAATAATAAACTTTGAGCAAGGGATCATAAAATCAATACCAATGCCCTGAAATCCCTTGGAACCCTTAAACTTTCCAAGCAAAATTTTACCCAGGATCATTTCTCGGCGTACGGATACCACATTCAATACCTATGCCAAAGAAAGCGCGGTTTACAGATATATATTCTGGTATTTAGACGGTTAAAAACGTCCTGGAAACGGTTAAAAATGGAAATGGAAAAAATGGAAAATGGAAGAACATTATAAACACTGATTTAAACTAATAAACGCATCGGAATACGCACATTTCAACTCCAAAAACGCATCAAAACGACAGAAAATAGTTCCTAATATGCTTGCCTCATTGTTAAAAACCATACGCAGTCGTGAGTAAATAAACAAAACAGATGAGCAACGCCGTTGCCATGGCGGAGAAGAAGAAACGCGTAAACATTTCTCTTTCTAATGGCTGTAACTCTTAAAATTTAGCCAAATACGCCAAAAAATGAATGCAATGAGATAAAACATTAGTTAACCTACACAATAGTATACGTTCCAGTATCGTACCTTGAATAAAAACAATTAAAAAATTGAAAATAAGAAAATGGCTTCCATTTTTCCGACGCTAAACCTTAAATTAGTTCTTTTAGGTGTTAAAAACAAGCATTGGAGATTTAAAAATTGGGAATTTAACTAACAAACCTTTTAATTATCAATCTTAGAAGAAAGATATCATATTTTTGCCCAAGTTTTCAATTCCTAAAGAAAGAAACAAAGCTGACAACGATTACAACGGAAAAACGTCGTTGCCATGGGAACATACACAAAATATGGCGATAGAACGGTTTACAAATATGGTTTATTGTTAATTTTTCAACTTTTTCGACATAAAAGGGAAAATGTGTGATGAAATATGTCAATTAAATTGTTTATTCGTATTTTTGGGACAATTTTCTCATCTTAATTCGATATAAAACCATAAATATATACCAATATATGAAAAAAACACGGAAATTGATACTAAATGTTTAATATTTCACGAATATTCAGATGAAAACAATCAAAACACAAAAAATAGCGTAATTATTTCACTTTTTTTAACTGTTGAGAACAATGATAAGAAGTCAAATAAATTTTTTAAGGTGACATAGTAAAACTAAGTTTTTTTTAAAATTATTCTTACTATTTATTCGTGGATTTTCAGATACGCATCGAATATTTGAAAACAGTATTAACCCCAACAATTAACAAAGCCGTTAAACACGGAAAACAACAATTGCTTGAAAAACAATTGTTATTCAGAACGGGAGAAGAGTTGTCTGCTGTCGTCTGATATTGTGGAGCAACAATTGGAACGAACAATGGATCAATATATCAATTGTTGACTGGTATTCGCTTTCGTTACCTGCGTTCATCTGTTTAATTGTTGGATTAATATTTACATGTCACGAAAGTCGAAATTTTAGCATAAACAGATGGAATATAAACAGAATAACAAATGCGTTTCTAAACAACGGTTCGTCTGTTTCCAATAATCATTGTTGTCGACGTAAAGACCGTTAATTTCGTTTGATTTTAACGGTTCTTTTGTTCATCATTTGATATTTTCAAAAATTTAAACTCTTTCCAAATTTTCTTCGACTAACTCTGTCGTTTGAAGTAACTACTGAGCAGAGAAAGTGATTTCTAATATCTCTGACAATCAGCCTCTTTATCAGCTTTAATCAGCCTCTTTATGAATATGAAAAAGGATCTATTTCAAACAATACCAATTAATATGCTTCCACTACGCTAAAAAATTAATTACTTCCACTACGCTAACAATAGTATTGCGATTCTAATTTCAAAAAATAACGGCCATTGTTCTATTTTCCATTATTGTAACGGTTTAACACAGATTTAATTTTTTAACAGAACATTTTCCCAATTGTTACAACTGCAGGAATTCTCTTTAATCATGACAATGCACAACAATATAAAAACACAGACTCCAAAACAAATTAACCCGCGTCGTTGACCATGGAAACCGTTCGCCGTTTCCAAGGCGACCGTGATTATTTATTTGCGATTTTTATATTTAAAAAAACATTTCATTTGCCTAAATGCAAATTTACGTTTAGAATTCAAGCCGGAGCCTTAATGCGAATATCACAGTGGATAATTGGAAATGGATCCATTTGAAAAAATGAAGAAATTATTCAAAAAACAGATTTGCCTTCGGTAACCAAGGATACGGTTCGCCGTCTCCATAGTAACCGAGATTACTGTTTAGAATATTAAAACGACCGTTGACTACACATGAAAATTTGATGAAAAAAATCGTATTTTGAGGGTATTTTAACGTATTTTAACCTTTATAAGTGGATAAATACACTGATGTTTCGACAAACGCCGTTGTGTGGAAGATAATTATTGTACGGGGAACAGAAAATTAGTATAAAAGCAGTAAAATTTGTCAGAATGCTGTTTCTAATTGGATAAAGTCGACGTAACTCTTTGAAAAATCGAAAAAAAAGTCCCATTCTCACACTATATCGCCTTGTATACGGATACCGCTTGACATAGTGTTAAAAAATCATTATTTTATCAAATATAAATTAAGAATTAAGCCACTATTTGAAATATATCACTAATTAGGCACAGCGCAATGAAACATACGGCGATTCCCGATGAAAAATCATTTTAATTCCACAAACACATATTAAAAATTCATTTTCACCAAGAGTTTACGTCGAATAAGGTTTGAAATCGCTATAAATTCGGGCAAAAATCAAATTTGCGATACACAATACGCAACAATCAAGCGATTGAAGGCATTGTATCTATCAACAATCGATTAAAACCTTTCATTAACAACAATAGACCCGATTGTCGACGCGACAACGCGTTAAACACGACAATATTTCCAAGAAAAATTACCTAAAACTCATTCAAAAGCTCTCAATACGAGTTTAAAATAAAATAAATTCATTTATTATCGTTGCAAAAACATTAGTTTTCATCCCAACACAAAAAACAGGTCTTTTTTAAGTCCGGACGGGTCGTTTGACGTTTATTTCCTTCGACGGCAGACGCGGACGCCATGTTGCGGGCTTTCCTCTTGGGCTGTAAGCCGATGAAACAGGCTTTGATGACGTGCTATCAACAGACACCATTTTGTTACTAAGACTCCAGACGATTTTCTGGTTTAAATTCTGATTTTAAACCGTTTTTTAGGCCAAAAACCTTTGTGTGACCTATGGTATCTGCGTGTTTATGCCCAATATATCTTTATTTATCACCTTAACGAGTAAATATTCCATTAATACCGAGATATTTCGACTTTTTAACCTTTGTATACGGGTAAATATTGATTTAACGGCACTATTATACACGAAAATCTTATATTTTTGAATATTTCCACTTGTATAACGGGTTGTTGGTCATTTAAACGTATAAATTCGAGTTTCAAATAGTTTTTCCCGATTTTCTAAATGGTTAAGGGGATAAAAACCTAATAAACATATCAAATATGACCAGAAAAGCGAAATTCTGTTTAAACTAGAGAGTAACTGCGTTCAAAAACTTATATGTCCACTGAAACCTTCATAATTTCGATTAAAAACGTTATATTTTGAGGTTTTCCATTAAAAAGTAGTTTTATTATCGATTTAAGAGCGTTAAAACACACGTTAAACGTACGAAATATTATAATTTTGGTCTTTTGACGACCTTATCAATGTGTACGTCAATAATTTTTACGACTTTGCGTCAAGACACAAGTCAAACTTAATTGTTCCTAATGAAAAATCAATGCGCGTAAGAAAATAGTCCTAATAGAAATTAAATAGCCATTTAATGTTGAATTGTATTTATTATCTGTTTCAAACGATGAAAAAATTGCCAATAGAATTTAAATTTTAAAACTCCACATCCGAAATACGGATTAGAATAAAAAAAGATTTTTTAGCGTACATCACGAGAAAAAAAAGCGAAAATACAATTAATTTATTCATTTGTTTATACATCCTCGAGCGTAAAAATATGCGCGGATTAGAATGTATTTCGTTGTTCAACTGTTTAAAAATTTGTTTACGAGTGTTTTTATCGTATTTTGCTGTTGATATCATATAATTTCATTCGGAAATTGTTCGGGAAGTTGGAATTTTTTAGTTTAATCGCAAAAAAAAGCGTTAAAAACCGTGTAGATTAACTTTTAAGCACCAAAAAACGACGATATATATTGATTATAGTTAAGTTTAGTTGTTTAAGGTATTATTTTAAGTTCTGATTAACTTTTTAACTGACTTTACGTCACCGTGAATGATATTATGACCTCCAGAAGTATTAAAAAGATATTAAAAAATAATGAATTACGTGAAACTTCATGTCTAACCACTCGAGCGCTAATATTATTCGAAAAAAAATGAATTACATAATGCAAAACCGTTCGATATGAACATCAAAAAGCGTAGAAAAATTAACATTTTTTAATATTAATGTCGAAAAATGTTGATTAGAATGGAGTTAAATTCATTTTTAGAATAGATTTAAACCGTTAAATGCCTTTTAAATGTACATTATAAATTTCAAACACCCATTAACCGTGTTTAACTAAAGAAAATCATTATGAATTTATAGAAAACCGGAAAACAGGTCTTTTCAAAAAATGTTCACAATACCCTAGGGTACAACCCTTTAGGGATACACAAAGCTAATTAAGTACATTCTTTAGACTGTTTTTTAAAGAATACAGTGTTTTAAACCATATTATCCTATCACCAGTGACTTCAAAGTTATTCGCGGTTGAAACCGAAGACAACCTTTTTTTCGACCCGTTTTCAGTCTTTTTTTGCAAAACTGGTGTAACATGCCTGAATATTATCAAGTTCATCTCAAAGCCCATTTGTTAGAGATTAAATTGATATTTTTAGATCCTAAATACGGCAATTTATTACGAAGATATGACAATTTTAATAGGGGTTCCGCGTTTAGGAAATTTCAACTTGGAATTATAAGCATATAGCTGGTTTATACACGTGATTATAGTATTCAGATGGGTTTCTTAGACATGGAATTAGACTATAAAAGCTTATTTATACATTTGCGTGGAAGATATATCGTCGGAAATACTATCAAATTACAATTTAAACCGAAAACCTTTCCAGGAAAAGGTTTACCGACATCTTAAAATGGTATTAAAAGCCGATATATGTATTTCATAAATTATTTCGCGGACCTTACTCTAATTAAAACAAAGAAGATCTTATCAAAATGGCAAAGAAATATTTTTCTTCCTAATATATTCAAACTATAGACCCTTGCCATTGCCTAGCCTCTACTCAGGGGTGTTTTAATAATAGAAAAAACATCCATTGACATTTATAGAAACGTATAAAGTTAGATGACCCCATATATTATCCTTTATTTAATCTCCCTTAAACTTATCATAGCTTACACAACACCATTTACCCTATATCCTTACCACAATAATCCTGAATATTCCCTAGTATATAGCGTAATTAATGCAGTATCCTTCGGTTATACCCTGAAATATCCTTTCCCTACTAGTTTCAAATAGGGTTTGGTTCACTTTTTGGGCGTTCATATGATCTTACTGCTCTAAACCCTAGGATTTTTGGTTTATCGACACCCTATAACCCTTATCGTGAAGATTTAGACCCAATTATTTGGTGTGTTAGATGTATTCATCATTATTTGAAGATAATATAGACTTAAGGTCGATTTGACTGTACCAATTTCGTGTTTAGGACTAGATTAACCTCTGATTTTGTCCAAATTTGAGCGAAATTCGAAATAATTACTGGCGAGACGTTGAATCAATCCAATGTTTTAGATTAGTGCCTCATTTATATCGTGGAAAAACACAATCACGGACCATTGTTTCATTTTTTCAACTATTTCATCGTTGCTTAGGATGGCATTTAAGAAAAAAACTATGGCCTAGGTCATTGTTGCGTACCGTTTTTGAGAAATGATATTTCTAACAGAACTTTATCGACATGAAACCAGATATAATATTAGATTTTTCCCCGAGGGTTGAAAACGGTTTTTTTAACTTGACAAAAAAATTACAAAGAAATTAATCTTAAAAATGTAAACTTTTTATGAAAACGATTTTTTTATACAAAAAAACCGAACATTTCAGAATTTTGTAACTGTTGAAATTCGTTCAGAAAAACGTAAAAAAAAATCGATAAAAAATTTTAATTGAATTTTTTTGACGAAAAAAACACGATTTTGACGATGATTTTAAGATTTTCTCGAGCGATTACGATAATTCTTAACAACACGGTAACTTGGTTACTGAAGAGATAACAAAATCTAAAATTGATTTTTAAATCTAAAAAAATACGCTTTTAAAAACGTGCGTTCGAAAAAAATTGACGTATTAACACCGCAGCACGAAAAATTAAACGATTTTAATTTCAAAAGACGCTGACTTAAAATGGCGGATGGATAGCCGAAAATTATATAGAAAATGGCCGTCTATATGTCAGCGTTCAATACTAATACGTTCCAATATTATCCTACGCTTAAAAAACTCATTAATTATTTTCAACTAATCTTTGGAAAAAAGTCTAGTATACTTTGTTCGCAAAGGTATTTTTCCTAAAAAATGATTTTTACCCTATTATCGGAACGTTTTATGTTATTGTTTACGCATCAACGGCTTCTTCGACGCTAAAAAAATGATTATATATTTGAAAAAACCATTTGTGGGACTGTTATACAGCTTGATACGAAGTTAATTACGGATAAAGTCATTTATTCGTAAGAAAAAAATTGCTCTATCAAAAATTCTCGGTACCCTTTTTCGTACATTTCCGAACCCTAGAAGATAAATGTGATCTTATTTACGTCAAGATAAAGATTAGGATATTGTATGACCTACCGACTTAGAAAATTCTAAAAACCGGTTTAAGTCAGTTAGGATAGGTTTTTTAATAAATTTTTACACGTATAACGTAGTATTTCTTAAAAGAGTACCAGAAAATCTTATTTTTCTAATTGACAAACCCATATTAAACCAATACCGTACACTAAATACCCTAAGAGCATAGGTAACCAATCGTATTCTTTACGAAATATCGGAAAAAACCCCAATTTATCCACCCTTCAGACATTAAAAACCGTTGAATTTCAAAATATTCCTCCGCGTCTAATTTTCCGGAACTATTTTCTTCGGGCACCATTAGCATACGATAATATTATCGACTCATTGAATTTCATAACTACGAAAGACCTTCCAACTTGGGAAAACAACATTTTCCATATCCTTACGATAAACATCATTCCCCTGACCCTTTTATGGACATTGTTACCCTGTTAAAATATTAATTACCTTCGGAAAAACATTAATATTTCACGTAAAATCCTTACTTTACCCTAGATACGTATAAAACTCAAAAAAGGCTGTTCAGGTGTATTGATACCAGTAAAAACGTAGAAGATTTAGGAATTACAATATTTTTACGTTGCTAACGAAGTTTTTTAGGTTAAAAAATCATTTTTTATCGCGATGAAACTGTCGCTTACCTCACCAACAATTTGGTGCACGGCGAAAAAAATGTTTGCATCTGCAAAAGTTGGCACTTACGCAAAACAAATGTTGGAAGCGCCCATCTTTTAATGCAAAGAAATCTTGGGAAAAAATCACGTGCGTAAAAATATCACTAAAAAACGAAAAAAATATTTTTTTACCAAATTTTTAAACATTTTTTTCGCAAAATATGTCAATTTATGATTTTGAAATACGCAAATTCCTTTGAAATTTCTAAAAAAAATCGTAGTATCAGGTTTACGTCAATTATATTGATATATCTCGTTGAAAAACCACTCAGGGAAACGGTTATACACCTCCGATGAATCACCAATAGGACAAATAAACCGTAAAAAATGAAATCAATCCTCCAACAACGCTACAAAGCACAGAAAGTCACTTTTTTACCTGGATAAAAAATCACACAATTCCCTGTTTTTTTTTACGATACACACAAAACACACACAAACAAACACAAAAAAAAATTAAAACTACAAAATACTTACCGATCCAGAGTAAACTATTTTTTTTGAAAACATAGAAAAAATCCATAATTATATGCATAAAAAACTTCATGTACACACAAAAAACACGTAGCAACGCACTCGAAAGAATTTTACGTCACACGTAACACAATGGGTAACGGGCCAATGGCTACAGGAACGACACATTGTAACGTAACACTCACTTAGCAGCGTGACATAAAAAACATTGATGTGGATTAAAAAAATGCTTACCGGATGTCACCCAAAAAAATATTACGGTTTTTTTAAACTTTGGGTCCATTTTTATGCCTCTTTTTAAGGTCTTAGAATGATAAAAAAATTGTACTGATGTCACAACGTAAGACACCTTAATTGACACGTAAACGGTTCGATTCTGATAGTAATTTTTTGGTAAAAAGGCTTTTGGACTTTCATCTGAATCTTTTGGCGGTTTTGAAATGGTAAAAAATTGATTTAAAACAATGATAAAAATACGAAATGATTTGTAAAGAGTTAATAAAACGTTTAAAACGGTTTTACTTCGAGATAATAAACTAAAAACTATAAAAAATATGTAAAACTATCGTAAAAAACTCAAGGGTTTTTTAAAATGAGAGTTTGACTATAAAAAATAGGTCTTGGAATAGTTTTTTGAGATAAGATCATAGGATTAAGAGGGTTTGAGTAAAAATGTAATCATAAAAAACAAAACAATTTAAAAAATTGATGAAAAAACTTGTTATTTAAATCTACAACAAAATAATAGATTTTTTACACACGATCAAAAAAGTATTTTGAGTGAAAAAAAGAATTTGTACAAAAAACCAGACATTACACACACGATCAAAATAATATGTCATACGAGAGAAAAAATTAAAAAATGTATTCCTGTTGATAAAAATTTCTAAAAAACAGATAGAACACAAACACCATAAAAAAACGTAATCAATGATAAACAATTATGTATAAAAACAGATATTTCACATACGATATAAAAAATGTTATCAAATAAAACATATACGTTGAAAAAACCGATTTTTAACACACACGATTGATAAAAAAATGTAATCCGATTCATAAAAAAATAATAAAAAAAGTTTTTTACACACACGATTAAATAAATTAAATGGAAAAAAATTTGTTAAAAAACACAGTTATTTTGGACAAACACAATCATAAAAAAGGGTAATCCTATACAAAAAAATAATATTTTAAAAAACACATTTCAAACCCACTCACGCACAATAAAAAAACAGGTAATCCCATATGAAGTATAATACGTTTAAAAAACGATTAATTCACACACGATTAACAAAAAAACGTAATCTAATTAGAGAACGTTTTTTACGGCCAAAACTTTCAGATGCACGTCCAAATGGGCCCCACACGGACAGATCGAAACGTATAAAAAACATTTAAAAAACCTTTGCTCACACAAAAACCGTACGATGAATCAAAGAAGACAATCCATAAAAAATTTCAACACACAAAAACACAAGCTATTGCCGTAAAAAAACCAACTTTGTTGACTATTACTTTTCAAAGCTGACGCCGACTAAAAGATGTTGGTAGCAGAAGACTTCTCCGGTGATAATGTGATCAGTTCCTGGTTTCTTTTAAACTCCACGTACGTCCTTTCCGGTGGATGTATTCCGGAGATCTCAAACACGCCAGGGAATAAGACCCTGTCAGGGTTCGATTGCGCACCCTATTTTAAGAAGTAATAGTATAGTAACAAGATAGGGAAGAACTTTACTATAGCGAGAACGCGCCTTAAGCAGTCGGGTTGTCAGAGAATAAACTGCGCGATGGTGAGGTTCAAGGGGGCTCCGCTAGGAGGCAGAGCGGACGTCAGGGTACGTGTGGGAGGGTGGGGTGGGGGAGGGGGTGGCTCAGGGAGGGAAGAGGGGTGGGAGAGGAGTTTTGGACAGGGGTGGGGGTGAAGACGAACTTTCTGAAACTATAGTCAGTTGGAGGGAGTCGGTTCGGGGGTGGGGGGATGTTGGGGGGGGGGGGGGGTGGTGGTTGGGGTGAGGGTGTTGGAGGGATGGGGAGAGAGTTTTCGTGGAAATTGTCGGAGACCCGTGCTGGAGAACGGTGGAACGGATGGAGCAGGGAAAAGGAGGGAAATGAACTAAAAGGAAGGTGGGGTGATTATATATATATATATATATATATATATATATATATATATATATATATATATATATATATACATATAAATATACATATACATTATTAACATTAGGTAATCTACCGAAAAAGGTAAAGGCTACATCATGTGAGGACTACAGGACAATAAGTTTGATATCCCACGCAGCTAAAGTTGTTCTCAGGATCATAAACAAAAGGATAGAGAGTAAAGCAAATGATTAATACTTAGGGGATGATCAGTTTATGGGTTTAGGAAGTGTACGCGTGATGCCATTGCAGTAATGAGATTATTAATCGAGAGAGGAATACAGAACAAAACCAGGAGGTATTTGCCTGTTTCGTATGATTATATGAAAAGGCGTTTGATAGAGTGAACTGGGGAAAACTAATGGGTATTATAATGATAAGGTATTCTACCGGTTAAGGTAAATTTTTGGATGGACACAGTTACTAAATAAATATTTTGTGACTCCTAACAAAACACCAAAATCCAGTATCCTACTCTATATCAGGTCCCTCTTCATCTCTGAGTACTTTCTTTCTCCCTTCATCCCGTCCAACATCCCTATCCTGTTCCTTCCCTTTCCTCGTTTGCCATTAACATTCTCCCCTCTATCACAGTCTTCAACATCCCACTATTGCCAGTCAATACCCCCTTCATCCACTTTTCCTGCCTCCTCCTTAGTAATACTATATATCTCCCAACAAGCCCCTCTCTTCGCCCACCATACTAAGTACTTCCTCATTTGTTTCCTTCTTTCGGTCCATTTCACCTTCTCCATTCTTCATCCCATACACACCCACATATCTACAATAGCCTCCAATCTACGTTTCAAATTCCGATATATATATATATATATATATATATATATATATATATATATATAATATATATATAAACATATATACACGTCCGACCACGGACCCACAGACGATTATAAACATCGCAAACTCGTCTTTTTGAAGATTTGATTCTAAAAATTACCAAAGGCGAATCACTTATATCAAAAGCGTGTATCGCATATCACACCATATTGCAGTCAAATTTGTCGTTTTTTAAAATGGCAGCAGACTGCCCAGCCAATAATAATCTTGCAACATGACAATACAACGCTCGTCCACCGACACCATGAGAGGCTATTGCGAAATCATTAAGAAATTTGAAACCGATTCCAAAACACCTTCCTCCTTATTCGCCCTCCTGCGATGCCTTTTGTGATTCTTATTACGATTTTCCTTATCAACTCAAAGAGACACCTCAAAGGGTAATAATCATTACATCTCGGACGATTTTTAGGCGAAGGCGCAGCTGTCAATACGTCAATTGGATTCGAGGAAAGTCGGAAGAGTTTTACAGTGACGAAATGAGAGAACACTTGTTACAATTTGGGAGAAATGTGGATTCGAGAAAAGTCGGAAGAGTTTGTCAGTGACGGAATACGATACCTCGGACGATGATGACGTGAAGGCGCAGCTGTCAATAACTCAAGTGGATTCGAGAAAAGTCGGAAGAGTTTTACAGTGACGAAATGAGAAGAAACTTGTTACACGTCGGTAGAATTGTTGCCTTGATAGGGTGACTATGTTGAAATATAAATGTATGATTTGGAAACTTAAAGAATTTTAGTTTAATGTACTAATGTACAATGTACATGTTTAATGTAATAATGTACTAATGTTTAATGTATTAATGTACTTATTTACAAATCGCTTTTGTTTGTGGTCTTTACAAGCATGTAGGCATTATTGTTAATCCTACAGTCTAGTACTACAACTTAGTAAGAGACGAGTATTTATAATACCTGGCCAATAAATTTCTTCTGCTGGCAATTCAAATATAACACTATGGATGGGTTCCAAAGAAACTGCGGGAGATGCCGCAACAGTAACTTTTAACGAAGTCATCCGCTAATGTGCATTTCAATGCAACAATTTCAGAGTGTAAAAATCATTCGCCTTGACTGGGACTCGAACCCAGATCCCTCAATATCCGGTCGAGTGCTTTAGCCACTTAAGCTACCGAGGCGTCCTCTTAAACTCTGAAATTTTGGGGCTTTTTTAAAGGAACTAGATGTTATGACGAAATACCGTACATACAATGTCACATGCATTCGTAGTCGTGCGCGAGGCGCCACTGTCCACGAGGTTAAAGCCAACTTTAAACACTTATGGTGTTTTCCCTTTGACAAATTCCAAAGAAACTGCGGGAGATGCCGCAACAGTAACTTTTAACGGAGTCATCCGCGTAAAAATCATTCGCCTTGACGGGGACTCGAACCCAGATCCCTCAATATCCGGTCGAGTGCTTTAGCCACTTAAGCTACCGAGGCGTGTAGAAACCCTTTTAGCGTTAAATATTAAGGAAAATATGTAACCTATCGATTCGATATTGAAATTATGATGCTGAAAGACGAATTAGCATTTCAAACGAGGTTTTTCTTAGATATTCGAATTGAAAAACCGAAGGAATTTGTATTTGCAAACAGTTTACAATCGAAAAATTTCGCCAAATCGGTTTACTTTGTCTATATTATTCTTGTTTAAACAAGAAATACCATTATTATGCTTTAAATAAATATATTTAGGTCCAAAATGCAATAATTTAACAAGTAGAAATGCCAATTTTAAATAGCTTTGACGTTAAAAAAAGAAAGATCCACTGAATTGCAAGTGGAATTCTAATAGATGTGAGTGTTACCGGTAGATAAATGGATTTTGTAGAGACGGAAGAAGATTAGTAAAGCATATTTTATCCACTCATACAGGATACAACAAATATATTGCTGTTTTATCCTTAGGTAATTGAAATAAACTCAAAAAAATGTTTTATCAACTACTGAAAATGGTTTTAAACCAAAGAAATCAGCTAAAAAATACATTTCCTCGGTTCTAACTCATATTTGAGCTTCAAAATGTATTTAAATAGAAAGATAACCATAAATAAGAGAAGGTATATCCATAAAATATATCACAAAATAAAGTCATGACCTTAATCCTAATGAAATCACTATCTAGACTCAGAACAAACGCTTAGAGTCTCCCCAGGAGTGTTTTAGGTTAAAAAAATGTCCTTCTGCGATGTCTATAATGTTGGCCAACACATTACAATATTAAGCATGACCTAATTAAACTGTAAACAACAGGAAACTATGATATTAACAACAATAACCAACATTTGAACTTCACAAAAGCATAGACACTACTACAATACGATAGGAAATAGAGTCTGTTCAACTTCTAAAGTTTACATATTATTTCCTCAGGCTTTACTTTACGTAAAGAGATGAATTTTAGCTTAAACACGCGTAAATGTTTTACAATTACAACGTAAAATATTTAACTAACATATTATGGATGGATCAGGCACAGCATTCACTTAAGTGAGGAGAGGTTTTTCAAATGTAAAGATTGCTATTTAAATTAAATTTCTGCGCGTGTTATATCAAGTCAATCACCTAACAAATACTAAATACTTTAAACAAGACACTATGAGCATTAACACCTTTTCAACAATCCTATTGACATGACATTGTCACTAGAAAAAAATGCACGCGTTCAAAATTATTCTAAGTACAATTTCTAAGGGCTTTAATTTATTTCTCAGAATCTTGACAATATAGAAAGACGAACTTTAGTTATAAATATACTTAAATACCTTCTCTTTTGAAATTCGAAAACATCAGAGCTCTAAGTAGAACGGGTTTTGCAAAATTGCCAAAAGAAGTGAGGAGAGTTAAAAAAAAAATTATTTCCCTACGATAACCTTATACTTAAAATAAGTTTTTCATATGTTTACTACAACTAACATGGCTTAATTTAATGATATTTCGATACATGTGATATAGATATATGCCTTTTGCTACTTAATATACTCGTTTTATAAGCAGAAACGTGATTTTTATGCATCACTCAATTGCGAAACCATTTCCAATGAAGTAATGGACGCACCGTATCCTAGCAACGGACAAACAAACAGCGCCATTTGCAAAATTTCAGGAATGGAAAATGAATTTACAAAAAAGACACGCATGCTCTTCCACTAAGTCCTTCATTGTTGCCGTTTCATACTGCGACGAACAGGTTACGACACGTACCGCAGCTGTTGCGTGACGACTCGACGTAAACAAACGCAAAGCCACCTTAGGGATACTCAATTAGTTTTTATTTCCGCAATAGAGTCCACTCGGTGCCCTCTCAAGGTTGATTTTAACTTTGGAAACAAAAGGAAAGTCTGATGGAGTCACGTATCGAGAGTAGGGTGGCTGCGGGGTCACGGAAGTTCCGGTTCTGGGGAGAAAAACTCCATCACGAATACATCCGTGTGAGCCGGCGCGTTATCGTGATGGAAATGCAGATTTAGATGGAAATTTCGCAGAGTTTTCATAGGTTTTTAAAACCTAGAGAACTGTCATTTAGTCCTTTTAATCTCTTTGGAAACGTCATTATGTTATGCCCGTCAAAATTGAAAACCAGATACGTTATTTCATTCCTTATTCTTCACTTTGATTACGGTGTAATAGCGTATTAGGACATTTGAAACGAGCTGTCGGTAATACTACAGGGGATATTTAAAACTGATGTTCTCGTTTGGTTTACAATTAGTATGACCACTGATCACATTAGGGGAATATTTTGAAAAACTCACCTGGCTACTGCTATATTCTCACAGGAAACTAAAAATTCTAACCAAACTCGAAAAAATACCAAATTATAAAAACCATCAGTGTTTAGACCAATGAATTCAATACCAAATGATGGAATACATAAA
The DNA here is from genome assembly GCF_022747635.1 of Hetaerina americana. Classification (NCBI taxonomy): domain Eukaryota; kingdom Metazoa; phylum Arthropoda; class Insecta; order Odonata; family Calopterygidae; genus Hetaerina; species Hetaerina americana. The sequence continues at coordinate 843,133 of NW_027287041.1, read as the reverse complement.
CTAATCATCACCGGAAAACTACTTACAAACAGGTAATGAAGTTACAGCCGTAATAACCAGTACAACATTTTTCCCCAACATTCAAGAGCGCATTTCAAAAATCACTATTTTTCCAGGTAAACCAACCAGTGTAGATAGGGTTGCAAATGAACCAAACAGTTGTAAAAAAGCTTACCTTTATCTATCGCAGGAGCATCATACTTTTTACGATCCATTAGAAATACGAGGACGATTCGAAATGTATATTCCCCTAGTTTTTTTAATGAAAAATCAAATTTATTCTCTCAACTTTGCGTACATCTTAGGAAAGTTGAGAATTTAGATATTTCTCCACATAGTCGCCTTGACGATCAATCACTTTTTGCATCCTTGTAAGCAGCTTTTTAATACCAGCATCGTACATTTCTCCCACCACGTCACACGAAGCCAACTATGACGACTGCTTCTCCGATTAATTGAGAAGCTACAGCAGCATTTTGTCTTGTATCAGAAGTCGTCTGCTTGTCCCTGTGCATGCAAACACAACAATGTCCGTTACACAATCGTTCATCTTCCCACCAGCTGTGAAGTTCGTTGTTCTGTCATACGATTCTTGTATTGCAAAAGGATTGTCGGAAGAAAATGAAATTCATCGAGAGTTATGGACCGTAGTCTATGGACCTACAGTTAGTTATCATGAGAGTGAAGGAAAGGTCAGAGAAAATGGTGCTGTGATATTTTAAAAATATTACGAACAAATGTCCATTTACGAAGAGCCAAAGTGTCTGGACCAGTATTCTGACCGATGAAATTCTTTCACAAGTGGAACAAAAACTGAGATG
>NW_027287041.1:824812-837312 GCF_022747635.1 Hetaerina americana | reverse complement strand
CAAATAATACGGTCTTCATCTTCACGATAAGGGTTATAGGGTGTTGCTAAACCCAAAACCCTAGGGTTCAGAGAAGTATGATCATAACAACATCCATCATTGAACCAAACCCTACTTGAAACTAGTTGGAAAAGGGTTATAACACGAGTATAATTTAAGGATACCGTATGAATTAGGTTATAACCTAGGGAGTAATCAGGGATTTTTGAATACTTTAGCAAGGATAAATTGTAAAGGTGTTGTTTAGGCTATGATAAGTTTAAGGGAGATGTAATCTTGGTTAATATAAGGGTTCATTTAGACTCATACGTATTAATATAATATTAATAAAGGATTTTTCTTCAATTGTAACACTCCTGTGTAGAGGCTAGATAATGGCGAGAGCCTATAGGTTGAAAATATTAGGTAGAAAACAACTTTTTTATTTTAAATTGTCATATAATAGCTTTTTATGACAATATATCTTGCACTCAAATTCATAAATAATCTCTGATAATGTACTTTTTTTCTAAATAAACCAATCAGTATGCCATCATCACGTCCAACATCCCTATCCTGTTCCTTCCCTTTCCTCGTTTGTCTAACATTCTCCCCTCTATGACAGTCTTCTTCAACATCCCACTATTGCCGGTCAATACCCCCTTCATCTACTTTTCCTGCCTCCTTAGTAATATCTCCCAACAAACCCCTCTCTTCGCCCACCATACCAAGTACTTCCTCATTTGTTTTCTTCTCTGTCCATTTCACCTTCTCCATTCTTCTCCACACCCACATATCTACAATAGCCTCCAGTCTACGTCTATCCTCCTGCTTCAATGACCACGTTTCCATAGCCACACATAGCTACGCTCCACATCAAAGTTTTCTAACAAGTCTTTTTTTAATATCCCTACTCAACGTCCCTGTCATCTTAACTATCTCCTCCTAGTGTGAAAGCCTCTTTGCCTAGCGCATTTCTTCTCCTTACGTCCCTACTACTTTTACTGTGTTGGTCTAAAACACTTCCGAGATACGTTTAAACTGTTCCACCTGTTCTAGTTTTTTCCCTCCTATTTCAATGTTTAGCTTAGCCTTTTTCTTTCTAGAAAATCGCATAACCTTTGTTCAAAACTAATGAGTACATTGAAGAAAATAGGAATTTATTGGAATAGGGACATGAAGCTAATCCTCGCAACCTTTACATGTCTAAGACGGGTGAGATCAGTGTAAGTTCCTATATTCCTATAAAGGAGGTAAAGGCTACATCTTGTGAGGACTACAGGACAATGAGTTTGATATTTCGCGTTCTTGAGCTTAGGTGGGTCTCGGGATTAATAAAAAGAGGATATAGAAGATCAGGGAAAATGATTATTACTTGGGGGATGATCAGTTTGTGTTGGGGAAGGGGAGAGATGGGCCTGTGATACAATGGCAGTAATGACGGCACTAGATATTAGAAAGATAGACAAAGGCTAATAGAATACAATCCGGAATATACTTGACTCTTCCCATGTATTTCGAAGGAGTTCTGATAATGTTATAATTGGATAGAATAGAGGTAGGCCTGTGCTACTGCAGTAATTAGGTCATGGAATATAAACACATTTACTAATACTGCAGTAAGAATTTTAACTCGACATGTAATCACTTAAGCGACAAGTATATCGCGAATTAGTAAGTGTTTCAACTCGATAGAAATTAGAGTTTAGTGAAAAAGAATATTTTATGCATCTGTTTTTTGCCCTGAGAATCATTGCTAAAGTATTCGGCGGGGAAGATTTAAGGTCCAGTTATTAATATTCAATCGCAAATTTTCTTCTTTGTTTCTGCCTGCTGATGACACGGTCTTCGCCTTCTTTGGAGGCAGTTCTCCCTTTTGAATCCATTGTTTTGATTGTTCTTTTGTTTTGGGCGTGAAGTAATGGACCCATGTTCCATCCACGGTTATGAAACAACGCGAAAATTGTGCTTTGTTGCTGTGATACTTTGCCAAACAATGTAAATTGACACATCTTCACGAGACTGGTTTTGCTCGAGTCTGAGCAAACGCGGGACCCATCTTACACACAGCTTTCTAATGTCCAAAATTTCAGTTAAAATACGATGTACCGCACTTTTTGGAATGCCTACTATGTCTGCTAGCTCGTGTACTTTCAGTCGACGATAATCCAGTATTACTTTGTGGATTTTCTTCACCGTTTCTATGAGTCGTCACACCTCATTTAGTCGACCCAAATAGCGATGTTCTCGTCTTTGACAGCTCGTACGGCCTCGTTTGTAAACTCTGCTGCCCCAATTGTATTATATTACTGTTGTATAAACGAAGGAGAAGGAGACTCACTTCCAGAAGAGTAGAATAATCCAGTTCAGCTTTTACTATATTGTTTTGGGGGCTTTGAGGCCTTTCATATTAATAAAAGTATATTGTATCACATGTAACGATGACCAATATTCTCTGCATTTTCCCAAATTCACCGCAAGGGTATTCGTCGGAGAATATTTTAGGTCCAGTTAGGCCAGTCAATCGAGAGATAGAAAGGGAGCAGTTGACAGTGGGGAAATATGTCTATTCCTCGTTCCCAGGAAACCAATGATGTTGACGAGGAATAACGGTGAGGGTTGAGATTAATTAATTAATTTAAGAGATTCATTTAATGTTTGATATAAGGGTAGTGTTGGTTTAATTATATATAATCAAAGCGGAAAACGGTCGTGGGTCCATTAGGTCAGTGACGTAGTCGTAGTCTGATAGATACGTCAATATGTGGATGGATGGAGTTGAAAATATACATAGGGTACATTTCCTTTGTGTTTTAAATTACGAGGGCGATTCGAAAAGTAAGGTCTCCTATTTGTTTCATGAAAAACCAAATTTATTCCCTCAACTTTGCGTACATCGTATGGAAAGGTTAAGCATTTAACTATTTTTCTACACGGTCGCCTTGACGATCAATCACCTTTTGCAGCCTCGTAAGCAGCTTTTTAATACCGGCCTCGTACCTTTCTTCAACCACATCACAAAGCCAAGTATGACGACTGCTTCTCCAATATATTAAATTCATCCTGCTATTTAGTGGAAGTGTACGGTGAGAAGTGTATTATGGACATCAAAAACGTGCATCGGAAGTGGTGCTGGGAGTTTTCTGATGGCCAGGGAAAACGTCCACGATGGGCAGCGGTCGATGGGGCGGCCACCGGAGTTTGCCATTGGAATCAACAACGGTGGCTCCAATTGACTAAAGATGGTGCCCAATAACCAGAGGGAATTACCCTTCATTTAGATAAAGGAAGGCCTTAAAATGAAAAGAGAGTGGCTACTTCTCTGTGCTGCAGAATATTGTGTGTCGTAGTTCAATCAGTTACAAACAAGGTGTCTCCTCACCAAAGGAGTGTGTTTGCATATCATAATACAATGCACGTCCACGTGTCTTCACATCAAACGACCACCCTACTCAATGAATTCGGCTGATGGGATATATCATCGACCACCCTCCTTACACCCCTTACGTTGCCCTCCAAGCGACTACCACTTGTTTCCCGCTCTCAAAAAACACCTTAGGAGGACAGAAATTCAAGTCAGATGAGGAAAATCCAAGAAGTAGTCGTAAATTTGGCTTCTTGACGCGGTGGGAGAAAGGTACGACCCTGGTTTTAAAAAACTGCTTACAAGGATGCAAAAAGTGATTGATCGTCAAGGCGACTATGTAGATAAATAACTAAATGCTCAACCTTTCTAATAATGTACGCAAAATTGAGAGAATACATTTGTTTTTTCACTAAAAAAAGAAAATAGGAGGGAGAACTTTTCGTATTGGCTTCGTTTTTTTTCACGCACGCTTATAAGTACTGGTATTTTTTTTCTAAATACGAGGGTCATCCGGAAAGTAGTACCCGTTCGTGAAATAAAGACACAAAAGTAAATATTAACAAACATAAAAAAATTTATTTGAAAGAGGATACTTTAAAGTACTTCTCAACATAATCTCCAAGCAAATTAAGGCATTTGTCATAACGTGTGACAAGTTTCTGTATTCCTGCTGCATAGTCCTTCGCCGCCAGCTCATTGAGATACGCGAGGGACCCATCTTGCACAAATTTTTGCATAATGCAGATGGTGTTTAACAATTTCATGAACAATTGTTCGAGAAACATTGGGAAAATGCTCACAGATGTCATCAATTGTGACGCGCCGATCGTTCCTCACGAATTCGTCAACTGAGCTCACCAGTTGGTCTGTAATGACAGACGGTCTCTCCGAACGCTCATCGTCGTGTGTGTTCCCCCTCCCCATGTTGAAGTTGCGACACCACCGCCGAACAGACGACTCGTCCATTACATTGTCTCCATACACCTCCTTTAATTGGCGATGAATATCACATGGGCGAACGTTTCTTGCATTGAGGAATTTAATCACTGCCCTCACTTCACAACTGGCGGCGTTCTCAATTTTTTTAAACATTGTAAACAATCACAGAAACAACACAGGCAATGCTAGCGTCACGCAAATTGGCTCAGAGAAGGCAGACAAGCCACTGAAGCTATCTGACCTCGTCCAGCGGCTACTCGCGTCGTCAGCACTTCATGCGGCACGAACGGGTACTACTTTCCGGATGACCCTCGTAACTAAAATCAATTCAAAATTGTACACCACTCGCAATTACCGCATTGCACTTGGTCTCGTCTTAATTTACAGACACGAATACGACTGCGCATTCCGTCCTTCATTTGTTTTTCCACAAGCGGGCGGGTGGGGGGGAATGGTTTGCTATCGTGGAGGACTGGGAATTCACGACACCGCCACCGTTCCTGCCCCCTCTCGGCCACCGGTCGAAGCTCCCCTACCACCCCCCACCCTTTTCCCTACCTCATACCTCCTAAAAAACCCCCACCCACACATAACCCTCGCTCTGCAGAGAACCCTGAGAGCGACCGACGCCACCCCTTAGGGCTCACAAAACTTTCCGTTTTATTTTTTCGCATCCCACGGCCCGGGAAAATAGGGATCCGAGCCTTTTCCTCCACCTCCTCGACTGTACGAGTCGTATAAAGCGCACATCCGCACCCTTTTACATACATACTAAGGTTTAAATACATATATACAAACGCATATACATATATACACACATAAAAAGAGGCTAAGCCAGGCGTATTCTCGTTTAAAAAGTATATTTTTCGGTCGAAAAACTAATTTTATACCGCATGAAAACGTTTCGACTATGCAAGGGCGGACTTCTTCAGGTTTATACTGAATTGGTCCGACAGTTTGTACGTTACAATAAGAGTTTCAAGTTCTGACGGAAGATAATAAATAACTAATGCATATCAATTAGGATATTCATGTAATTATGGTTATATAATGGATGAAATAAACGGTTCGGCTATACACGAGCAGACTTCTTCAGGTTTATACTGAATTGGTCAGACATTTTGTACGTTACAATAAGAGTTTCAAGTTCTGACAGAAGAAAATCAATAGCTAATGTATATTATAAGGATATTCATGTAATTATGGTTATATAATGGATGAAATAAACGGTTCGGCTATACACGAGTAGACTTCTTCAGGTTATTACTGAACTAATACCACATTTTCTGAGTTACAATTTGAGTTTCAAGTTCTCCTATAAGCATATCAATAGTTAATGCTTATTATTTGGAATTTTTATTTAATTATGCGTAAACATTGGAAAGAATAAATGTTTCGACCAAAGACGACATACTAAGACTTAATACATATATACAAACGCATTTACATATATACACACTTACAAAGAGGGTAAGCCAGGAGTATTCTCGTTTAAAAAGTATATATTTTGGTCAAAAACTAATTTTATGCCACATGAAAACGTTTCGGCTATACAATAGGAGACTTCTTCAGGTTTTTACTGAGGTTGTATAACCTTTCCTAGATTAAAATTTGAGTTTCAAGTTCTGACGGAAGATAATCAATAACTAATGCATATCAATTAGGATATTCATGGAATTATGGTTATATAGTATAATGGATGAAATAAACGGTTCGGTTATACACGAGCAGACTTCTTCAGGTTTATACTGAATTGGTCCGACATTTTGTACGTTACAATAAGAGTTTCAAGTTCTGACGGAAGAAAATCAATAGCTAATGCATATCAATTAGGATATTCATGTAATTATGGTTATATAATGGATGAATAAAACACATCGGCTACACACGAGCAGACTTCTTTAGGTTATTACTGAACTAGTACCACATTTTCTGAGTTACAATTTGAGTTTCAAGTTCTGACGGAGGAAAATCAATAACTAATGTATATTAATTGATACGTTTCACTTACCAACAATACGACCTTCATCAGTTTAAATTGAATTAACATTCCATATTTCCTGAAAAACCATTTTAAAAATTGGTTTTCACGAAAGAAAATACATTTACGGTTCATATTTAATGATTGGGATTCATCTTTCATAGTGTTTTGATTACCCAAACGTTTCGACAGCACATATAGAGCCTTCTTAAGGTTAACATTACTTTGATTTTTACATTTTACTTACAATAACATGTGAATCAAGATCATTTGAGGAATAAATTCTGATTAATATTCAATAAATGGAAATAATGAGTATATTAAAATATTCCTTATTTTAAATCTCGCATATTAAACGTTTCGCCAATATTATTGCTGCCTTTTTATGTTGATTATGGTTTTATTATCTGCATTCTGAGTTCCAAAATGAAGTTGCAAGCTATATATGGAGTGTATTTACTGTAAACGATTGGTAAATATTTGGAAAGTAAATATTTATATTAAAAGAGTTAAGTTTTCAAAATTTTTCAACGTGTCAGTGATATCCATAACGTCTTGTTCAGGTTTGACACTAGGTTTATCTGTGTTATGATTGGTATTGATTGAAAACTGGTCGGTTAATTGTAAATAAATATGTAATAAGGTAAAATATGTACTTTTCAAAAATGGCAAACGTTTCAGTGATATCCATAATGTCTTGTTCAGGTTTGAGACAAGGTTTATTTGTGTTATGGTTAGTATTGGCTGAAAAATGGTCGGAAACTGGTTATAAAATATGTGTTTGGGTGAAATATTCAATTTAAAATATGTCAAACGTTTCAAAGACCACCATAATGACTTGTTCAGGTTTGATACCGGTTATATTTCCACAATTCAAGCAATAAGATACACGGGAGGATGTCAGTTTGGAAATATATATGGTTCATTACCAAATTCCTGTGGTACTCACATTAGAAATTGGGTTATTTTCAAATTTAACAGGTTTCACCAATATCTACACAACCTTTTTCGTTTTACTATGGATATTATTCCCACAAATACTATGCGAATATTTAATTCTTATCATAAACCTACGAAGAGAGTTTATTAACCCATGCATTTTAAATTAATGATTTGAAATCTTAATTCTTAAGTCAGAAGGGGAGTATGTATTTAAGAAATTTAATGTTAGTCTTAAAAATATCCGTAATTTCATTAGTTTTAATTACTGATCGATTAATTGATGAGTCGAATTTAATCGATTACTTTAGGAATCGATTTAATTATAAATATATTGATTAGATAATAACTTAAGAATATATGGTTATCTTAAATTGAATTGTCGGAAGCTGTAGTCGAGTATATCGTAATTTTCGGTTTTATAGCCAAAATTACAATTATATCGTAACTAGTAATTGTGTAAGGTAATCTTCAATTTAATCGCTAATTATCGCCTATAGTTGAACTGAGAACAACTATCGATCATAACGCAACTATCGATTTTATCGTTAAAATTATGATTATGCCGTAACTATCGATTGTATGGTAAACTTCAATTAAATCGCTAATCATCGAAAAAAGCTGAACTAACAAAAATAATCGATCATAACGTAATTTTCGATATAATAGTCAAAATTACGATTATGTCATTACTAACCATTGTAAGGTAATCTTCAATTTAATCGCTTATTATCGATTTAGGCTGAACAAAGAGCAACTATCGATCATAACATAACTATCGAATTAATCGTCAAAATTTCGATTATATCGCTCCTATCAATTATAAGGTAAACTTCAATGACAGAGCCAATTATGTCTAAAAAAAGGAATCCTGAATGACTATCATTTATAACGTAACTATCGATTTTGTCGACAATAAGCAGCGATTACGTCGTATCTATCAAATGAATGGAATACTTAGATTTTATATATAATTGTCGCTTAATCGTATTTTTATCGATTAATATCGATTATAAATTAATTATCGATTTTATCACCAAACATTATTACGATCATATCGTAAATATTAATATGCATGGTAGAGTTCTATTTTATCACTAAGTATCGCTTCAGTATGAATTATCGATTAACACGTAAGTATCGATTTTATCGCCAAAATTACGATTTTCTCGTAAAATTCATTACGTAGCAAATTCAATCATAGTTTACTCACATTATTTCCTCAATCAGATGTTTACAATAGTGTCAATGCAAAACTACAATGGTATATTCGCACCATTGCGTTGTAGAGTCAAATGCAGTGCCAAATCGATTGTATTTTGACCTGAACCTCCTTCTATAAATAAAGGGAGGTCATTTAACCCTTTTAAAAGTTCAACAGGTCAATCATTTGGGGTGATAAAGAAAGGTTGAAAGATGAAAAGTTTCTTCCTTGAAAGACTCGACTCCAAAAAACTACTTCGGAGCCACTTTCGCGTGAAAAAGTTACATAAAATTTTTTTATACAAAACTTTTTTATGTAACACGAGTATAAAAAAATTGAAAATATAAAAAAATCAAGTTTTTTATTACGAAAAAAAAACATTTCAGCTACTTGTTACATTTTTTTCCAGAGGAGTCTGTTCTCGTCTTTTTTTATATGAACTTTTGCCCTGAGATTCCCTTTCTTATCCCAGACTTTTCTCTTATTTTTCAACTTTCACGTTAAAAAAACCTTCCCTTTGTTTGTAACAACCCCTCCAAAACACACACCTAAAAAACCCTAAAAAAACATAAAAAAACTCAGTTGGGAAAAGTTCAAAATACTCGCCGACGGTCAAAGTGAACGTACAAGTGTCTGGACAAAAACAATGCAAGACCACTGTCCATTTCAAAAGGAAAACGTTGACCTAGGTCAACATCAAAAAACAGTTATGACGACATAAGAAACTGAGATGAAAACACGCTAAGAGGACAAAAAAAATAAAAAAATGCAGTTGGCACATACAGGGTTCATCCGGAAAATAAGTATACTGATTTTTTCCCGCCGCTCCAGGCGCGCCCAGCACCGCTCTGACGGGCTGCGATTGGAGGGGGGTATGTTGGCAAGCGACGCTGAAAAAGGCAGTCGGCTCTGAGCTGTGGTGTATTGAGGAGCTCTGTTAACGCGAACCTCCACGCTCGACCCACGTCACGGAACGCGATGCCGAAGTTTTTGGAGCAGCGTTATTCCATCAAATTTGCGGTAGAGCTTGGGAAATCGTTTACCGAAACTGTCGGTATGATTAACCATGCTTACGGGGAGTCAGCCATGTCCAGAAACATGATCTTTCGGTGGCACAAGATGTTCGTGGGGGCCAGAGAAGAGGTCGACGACGAACCACGGCTTGGACGCCCATCAACGACACTCACCGACGAAAATGTGCGAAAAGTTCGCGATGTACTGAACTCTGATCGTCGTCTTAGTGTTCGGATGATAGCAGAGCAGTGTAATGTGCCAAAAACAATAGTGCACGAGATTATTAGGGAGCAATTACAGATGCGAAAAATTTGTGCAATGTTAGTGCCGAAAGTGCTCAGTGATGATCAAAGACTCAATCGTTCGGAAATCGCGACACATCTTGCGGATCACTGCAAAAATGATACACATTTTTTAGAGAACGTTGTTTCGGGTGACGAGACGTGGATCGTGGGTACGACCCGGAGTCGAAGAGACAAAGTGCGGAATGGCACACCCCATCATCACCCCGTCAAAAGAAAGCTCGCATGGGCACATCTCGGAATAAGGCGATGCTCATTGTCTCTTTTGACAAAAGGGGAGTCGTCCACTACGAATTAGTACCCGAACGACAAACTGTAAATGCGGCATTTTACGTCCAAGGCGCAACAGGCAACAGGAAAACGAGTCGCCCGCGTCCGACCAGCGATCAAAAACATCTGGCCGCTGCATCACTACAATGCGCCGTGTCACACCGCGCTTTTCGTGTCGGACTTCTTGCAAGCACTTCCAAGCACGGCGTGAAAACGCTGCCGCACCCGCCCTACAGCCCGGACTTGGCACCACCGGACTTCTTTCTGTTCCCCGATACGCGATACGGGTCTTTGGACGCCGTCAAAGAGGCCGTGACGACGGGTCTTCGAGAGGTTCCCGATGATGCCTTCGCGGGAGCGTTCCAGGAATGGGAACGCCGCTGGAACAAGTGTATCGACTAACAAGGGTCCTATTTTGAGGAATATTAGCTTAAGATATGTAAAAGTGTAATAAATTTTTTTTCCTGAGCTCAGTACACTTATTTTCCGGACGAACCCTGCATATCAATGACGTGAAATATCAATTTACGTCGCCCTAAACTCTACGTTTAAATTTGGCCAATAGTGGTGATAGTATTCCTTTTAAACCTGAACAAGGTTGCCCAGCTTTTGATTAAACGTCTGTTTCACTATATATATATATATATATATATATATATAAATATATATCATTATATATATATATATATATATATATATATATATATATATATATATATATATAATTTACAAAGTGGGTCTGGGGTTCGATTACGGGCAAAGCACTCTGGGCACCTGCAGCTCCACCAAAGATATGTGATTATTCGCGGGCCAGATCTACCTGGGAAACCATAACCGGCACAGGGAAAGAAACTGGCCCCTCTTTATACCATGTTAATGTGCGAATTTCACACGCCGTTAATTGGGCTTACTACTGGGTGAACTCTACCATCACCAACTTTCCAGCGTTGATTACTGTGCTATAAACATATATACATATAAATTATTATAAGGTAATCTACCGGCTAAGGTAGGTGTTTGGATGGACGTAATTACTAATTAAATAATTTGGGGCCCCTAGCAAAACACAACATCCTACTCTACATCAGGTCCCTCTTTAGCTCTGAGCACTTTCTTCCTCCCTTCATCCCCTATCCAAGACATCACTATCCTGTTCATTCCCTTTCCTCGCTTGCCCAACATTCTCCCCTCTATCATAGTGTTCAACATCCCGCTGCCGGTCAATACCACCTTCAGCCACTTTTCCTGCCTCCATAGGATATCTCCAAGCAAACCCCTCTCTTCGCCCACCATACCAAGTACTTCCTCATTTGTTTTCTTCTCTGTCCATTTCACCTTCTCCATTCATCTCCACACCCACATTTCAAAAGCCTCCAGTCTACGCCAATCCTCCTGCTTCAATAACCACGTTTCCGCGCCGTACATAGCTACGCTCCATATCAAAGTTTTCTAACGAGTCTTTTCTTAATATCCTTACTCAACGTCCCCGTTATCAACTCCCTCCTCCTTGTGAAAGCCTCTTTGCCTAGCGCAATTCTTCTCCTTACGTCCATACTACTTTGACCGCGTTGGTCCAAAACACTAGCGAGATACGTTAACTGTTCTACCTGCTCTAGTTTTTGCCCTCCTATTTTAATGTTAAGCTTAGGCTTTTTCTTTCTAGAAAATCGCATAACCTTTGTTTTATTAATATTGATTCTCATCCCATACCTGTCGCACTGAATTTCCAATTCACTCAGCAATACTTGCAGCCCCTTGGCTGACTGACAAACTAAAGCTTGGTCATCAGCAAACCTAACTGATTTTACGAATTCCCCGCCCACTTTCATTCCTACCTCGAGTTCTTCCCATGCCTCTTTAATCATTTCCCCTGCATACAGGTTGAACAGCAACGGTGATAATGGACACCCCATGCCTTACACCTCTTCCTAACACTGCCCAACCGGACTCCCCGTTCCCCACCCGCACCTGAGCAGTCTGAGACATGTACAGGTTGCGGATTAGCCTCCTATCCCTATTCCAATCTATTCCTATTTTCTGCAATATACTCATTAGTTTTTCCCAATTCACTCTATCAAACGCTTTTTCGAAACGAAACAGGCAAATACCTCCTGGTTGTGTTCTATATTCCTCTCGATTAATAATCTCATTACTGCAATGGCATCACGCGTACCTCTCCCCTTCCTAAACCCAAACTGATAATCCCCTAAGTAATCATTTGCCCTACTCTCTATCCTTTTGTTTATGATCCTGAGAACAACTTTAGCTGCGTGGGATATCAAACTAATTGTCCTATAGTCCTCACATGACGTGGCCTTTACCTTTTTCGGAATAGGAACTAAAACTGATCTCACGAAGTCTTCCGGCCAGATTCCCTCCTCATAAATACTACGGATCAGCCCATACAGCCTCTTCCTCCCACATTTTCCTAAGCATTTTAAAAGTTCCGCGGGAATGTTATCCACCCCCACGGCCTTATTTAGTTTCATCACCCTCAATGCCCTT
>NW_027287041.1:802312-819812 GCF_022747635.1 Hetaerina americana | reverse complement strand
CTCGGCAAATTTCCCATTTTTTCATGTAACAATTACGATAAACAAGGTATATTTTCAAATAAACACAGATAAAACCTTTTAAAATACAAAAATCTCACAATATAACACGTTGAAAAACTTAATTTTCAAAATTTCACTTCCTAAAACGAATATTATTGGTTGGAAGTAGGATGACGTAATGATACCACATGGAAACCATTCCAACCAATCAAAACACGCTTCGGAAAACTTCGAAAGTTTATATGGTAAGCACTCACCTATTTCACGAACACACAACTATCAGTCTTCACTGTGATTCGTCGATGATTACACAAACAGGAAGCTCTCAGCCAATCAGCGGGTCCGTTTCAAAAGTTCTCTAAACGATCAGCGAAAAACTTTCACACATGTTCCAGAGACGAAAGTTTTTCTCAACGACAATAAGTCGAGCGAGAAGAAAACAGAAGCGAAACGCCGAGCGTATATCTCTTCCAATCTAATACGATTGCGTACACGGTCGGATAAACAAACTTCGGTTTCCAAGAAGTCCGCAAAAAAAATTTGCAAAACGAAAACAGGTCGCAAAAGTGGACAAAAAACAAAACAAGTCCAAAATTCGCACAGTAGAGGAAACAAACGCATAACACGGTGCACACACTTAAGGAAAGAATGAACACAGTTTGGAAGACGTGGTACACAGGAAAAAAAAGAAGGCCTATATTGCGAAAACAATCCTTTTCTTCACGCAAAAAACGATTGCGAAACGTCCCGCAAAATTTTTACCGAACTATAAACAAACTATTACAACACTCTAAAGTGAACAGTGATAAACAAACACTAATCACGCGATATACCACAATCAAAACAACTGAACTAACTAGAGCGAACACGCAAAAACACGTATTAAACACCAGTATATAAAATTCTGTAGCTACTAACACAACTAAACAGCTAGGGTATCGACAACTAGGGTACCTATGCCCTGTATCATAACACGCACCCTTATTAAAAACCCTATAAATTTGAGAAAACACACTTTTAAAATTCTACAAACACTGTCACCACGGAAAAACCAAAAAAACGACCAATGTTAGTGTCCTAGGGTATCTAGGATCAAAGTTCAGGGTACGTACCCTTTTTATAGACCCTTATAGAGGCCTAAAGTACCCTGTAATGTTGGAAATTTTAGCTATTATTTCAAAAACACAATATTAAATTCACTTTACGAGGGGTTGACACAAATGTATTGCTATCGTATCGTTTCCTAGGGTAATCAGGGTCGCGCGTAAGGGTGTATAGCCCTTAATGCACCCGCTTAACCCACAGTAAGGTCTACCGGAACGTCGGAGTCGCGATAAGGGTTGGCGCGTGGCGATGACTTCCGTGGCAGGGCCGGCATGGAGAGTGCCTAACCTCGCCGGCTCTCCGGAATATACTGAAGGATTCCGACCCCTTGCTTGCTGGGGCAAACCAAATCCAACCCCTCCCAAAAGACACCCCATACCCCTGCCCTCACGTACCCTACAGGGGTACGAAGAACTCCCCTCTTGCGCCACCCTAGAGGCGCGCCAATCAGAACAACAGTCACCCCTTGGGTAAAATCCACGCTACGAACATTCTCACCCCTAACTGGGAAACGGGCGAATTCCTTTGAAAGGAAGGATTGATTCTCTTAAGAATTCAATTGAGCAAATCAGGGAATATATATATATATATATATATATATATATATATATATATATATATATATATACATACATACAGGGTTCGTCCGGAAAATAAGTGTACTGAGCTCAGGAAAAAAAAATTTATTACACTTTTACAATTCTTAAGCTAATATTCCTCAAAATAGGACCCTTGTGAGTCGATACACTTGTTCCAGCGGCGTTCCCATTCCTGGAACGCTCCCGCGAAGGCATCATCGGAAACCTCTCGAAGAGTCATCGTCGACCTCTTCTCTGCCCTCCACGAACATCTTGTGCCACCGAAAGATCATGTTTCTGGACATGGCTGACTCCCTGTAAGCCTGGTTAATCATACCGACAGTTTCGGTAGACGATTTCCCAAGCTTTACCGCAAATTTGATGGAATAACGCTGCTCCAAAAACTTCGGCATCGCGTTCCGTGACGTGGGTCGAAGCGTGGAGGTTCGCGTTAACAGAGCTCCTCACTACACCACAGCTCAGAGCCGACTGCCTTTTTCAGCGTCGCTTGCCAACATACCCCCCTCCAATCGCAGCCCGTCAGAGCGGTGCTGGGCGCGCCTGGAGTGGCGCGCCCAGCCCAGGAGTCAGTACACTTATTTTCCGGACGAACCCTGTGTATATATATATATATATATATATATATATATATATATATATATATATATATATATATATATATATATATATATATGTATATATATGTATATATATATATATATGCTAAACATTTAAATTTTTGAAAAAGCATTTTTAGAGTGATTTGGGAAAAACTAATTAGTATATTGCTGAAAATAGTAATAGATTGAATAGAAGGAATGGACTATGTGGAAGGAATCTGGCCGGAAGACTTTGTGAGATCAGTTTTAGTTCCTATTCCGAAAAAGGCAAAGGCTACATCATATGAGGACTAAAGGATCATAAGTTTGATATCCCACGCAGCTAAAGTTGTTCTCAGGATCATAAACAAAAGGATAGAGAGTAGGGCAAATGATTACTTAGGGCATGATCAGTTTAAGGGTTTAGGAAGGGGAGAGGTACGCATGTGATGCCATTGCAGTGATTAGTTTATTAATCGAGAGACGAATATAGAACACAACCAGGAGGTATTTGCCTGTTTCGTAGATTTCGAAAAGGCGTTTGATAGAGTGAATTGGGAAAAACTAATGAGTATATTACAGGAAATAGGAATAGATTGGAATAGGAAAAGGAGGCTACTCCGCAACCTGTACATGTCTCAGACTGCTCAGGTGCGGGTGGGAAACGGGGAGTCTGGATGGGCAGTGCATTAGGAAGAGGTGTAAGGCAGGGTTTCCCATTATCACCGTTGCTGGTCAACCTGTATGACGAGGAAATGATCAAAGAGGCATGGGAAGAACTGGAGGTAGGAATGAAAGTGGGCGGGGGATTCGTAAAATCAGTTAGGTTTGCTGATGACCAAGCTTTAGGTTGTCAGTCAGCCAAGGAGGTGCTGAGTGAATTGGAAATTCAGTGCGACAGATATATGGGATGAGAATCAACATTAATAAAACAAAGGTTATGCGATTTTTTAGAAAGAAAGTCAAAGTAGTAGGGACCAAAGGCGAAGAAATGCGCTAGGCAGAGAGGCTTTCACAAGGAGGAGGGAGTTGATGAGAGGGACGTTGAGTAAGGACATTAAGAAAAGACTCGTTATAAAACTTTGATAAGGAGCGTAGTTCTATGTGTGGCTATGGAAACGTGGTCATTGAAGCAGGAGGATAGACGTAGACTGGAGTCTATTGTAGATATGTGGGTGTGGAGAAGAATGGAGAAGGTGAAATGGACCGAAAGAAGGAAAACAAATGAGGAAGTACTTGGTATGGTGGGCGAAGAGAGGGGTTTGTTGGGAGAAATCCTATGGAGGCAGGAAAATTAGATGAAGGGGGTATTGATCGGCAATAGTGGGATGATGAAGAAGACTGTAATAGAGGGGAGAATGATAGGCAGACGAGGATTGTCTGACAGGATGCAAAAATAATGATCACTTCCTCGGCTATCTCCTTTATAGTTAAAAGGCGATTTGCCAGCAGCAAATCGTTCGCAAATTTGAGAAATGGTTGGGGTCTAAGTAGAAGGCCTCCCCGTTCGCAAATCTTTATCTGTATTGAGATTCTGCCCGATTTATAACGACTGCACCACTCAAAAAATACTGGCTTCGTCTCACGGCTTAATTATCAAAGAGGCTGGCTGAATCATTATTCCAAATGTCTCTCCGCAGTACTTTTGCCGAGTTTAAAACTAAATATCACACACACACACGCTGTTCCCCTAGCTACTCAATTGCTGCCGTTGATACGTGGCGACGAACAGGTCAAGACACGTACCGCTGCTGCTGCGTAAGGAATCGACGTAAACAAACGCAACACCTCTCGTTTTAGTTGTCAGATGCGTCGCTAGATGGCGAACTCTGTCTCGTATCAATCTGTTGTACGGTTGGCACAGAATTCAATAAGTTTGGTCTTTTTGTGGATCACACCTTGTATGTGAGTTGTTTTCATAAAATAACGGGTACTTTTCAATTTCTCGGTTTGGTAAGTCTGATAGTCAAAATATTTTTTCATGATGTTGGTACCCTTGCCCCTGATGTAATAATATAATACTTTCTGCTGTGTTTGTCGTAATACTTTGTGTGTGGCAGCCATTAAGGTATGGACGTGATTTTTAATGAGCTGGGAGATGTTCGTTTGTTGGAAAAAATTGGATCAAATAATTGGATCAAAACAATTGGATCAAATAATTGGATCAAATAATTGGATCAAATAATTGGATCAAAGAATTGGATCAAGGAATTGGATCAAGGAATTGGATCAAAGATTTGGATCAAAGAATGGGATCAAGGTCTTTACTTCCTACGTCATATCCGTATATCGTATGTTTCCTCACAAATTTTGAAACGTTTCAGTAAATCTGCCTTGTCTTTCACTTCATTTATTGACCTTTCCTGAGTACCTTCCATTCAACCGCTGTTTTTTCTGTAAAAAATTCAACATTTTTGCAACAAACTCGGCATATATGTGAGAGAAGGCGTGGTGGACCCATCGTGAGCACATATTAATCACGGAGAGGTATTATTATCCCAATGGTTCAATAAATAATAATGAAGCCGACACCACGTTCCACATTGGATATATATATATATATATATATATATATATATATATATATATATATATATATATATATATATATATATATATATTCCAATATATATGGTGTGATGTGCGATATATACGCTTTTGATAGAAGTGATTCGCCTTTTGTCATTTATGAATCAAATCTTCAAAAAAACGAGTTTGCTTTGATGTTTGTATATCGTCTGTGGGTCAGTGATCTCGAACGTCCGCTGCTCGTGTTTCATCAACTAAACTAAAAACTAAATCAACTAATGGCTTTCCCAGGGTTGCAACCACGAAGTTTTACTACCCATCAGATTAACAGTAGACCTATCAGCAGCATCGTAAGCCATTAACAGCCTTTAAACGGCGATTGAATCAGAGTAGGAGTCACTTTTTAATAGTCACGCTGTGTAAACTCGCAATTGTTGACATATAGCACAGCAAACCTAAGAATTTGTGTTGAGGGGGGAATGTTACTTCCACATGCCACCAGAACAGGAGTGCTTCTGAAGGTCATTTTATTTGTATTACCAGAACACGTCTCCATACTTCATCCACTTCTCAAAATACTACACTGGATAAATTAAACGACCTTATACCTGCGCATGTTTGTTGAGTTGGATGAATGTTACTTCCACATGCCACCAAACCAGAAGTGCTTCGGAACGTCATATTGTTTGGGGGTCTAAAAGCATATTTTTGCATTTCTTTTGAGCCTACCCTCGTATTTATAAAGTCTTAACAAATAGATGGACAGATCTTCCATACCAAGCGTCCAAAATTGGTGAAAAAACCACGTGACCTTAAAAATATGAACCAATATCGTAAGATATATATGATACGCCGAAACCAGAATGTTTTGAAAACAGTTTTCAGTTCTTGTTTTGAGTCTGGTGTCGATTAATTGACTGCCTGTTAAGAAAACGGTTATATGATCACATTAGGGACCGATAAAATTGAATTACGCCTAATTGCATGGTATAATATCGCAGGCGTGTTTTGTTTACAACGACTCGTCGCTAGGGAAATAAGATTTCTTTGTATCTTTCGAATGGATATGAAATATATACGATGGGATATCAAGTTTCCGATTACATATCGTACAATTAAGGGTTATAAAAACCCAAAGAATTGACCAAAAAAGGTCAATGATGACCTTGGAATGTTTTAAAATATGGTTTTAACTCGTAAATATAAATAATAACATGGCGGATATGATACAAATGGCTCCAATTTGAATTTATGCGAAAATATTTCACAATAAATTAATTAATTCAACATAAAAACATGCCATTAATGTTATAACCAAGGTCTGTTTATATGAAGTGGGTTTTTAAATACAAAAACTGTTTTTCCTCAAAAGAATTTCCAAATATTCGTCTATATTTAGTAATTTACGTTTGCAAATCAAGTTTTTTTGGCACAAAATTAGTTTCATTCCATAGAATGACAGTAGTTTATGTTGAAATATTAATAACAAATAAGTCTGAGCTAATTATTTCCATATAAAACCCGAAAATATTTTGAAATACAACTGATTTTGTAAAGTTTTTGCATCATATCAGCCTTAAATTTAAAACTACAAAGACATTTTACCCATCAATACAAAGGAAATTCTCTTCTCTCTTGAAATATATAATAATATGTATAATATATGTATGACTTTGATATATCACGATTATTAAGACACTAAATCAGCTTTTTAAGTGAATGCTACCATGATTTCCACGCCATGTTTAGACGTAACCACGCTTTTGTTGACATTTTATAAAAAAAAGACGCATATTCTTCAATTAAATTATTACTCGGATGTTAATATCTCCTTTATAAAAATAATTACGAAGAAAACTCATTTTCCCAGATACATGAAACCAATTAGTTCTCCAAGTTTTTCCTTAATTGAACGATGTCCTGAACGACTCCCAAAAGAAAACACATTTCAATACACATGTGTCAAGAATGACTCACGGTCTTAACTATTGATTTTTCCAATGAACGGTTCTTTTTCTTATCCCTGGGGAATCATTCATCGCCTCAAAGTCCAGATCTCACGGTTCATTTCGTACAGTACACGGTTCTCGCAAAAGGTCCGAGGGGAAACATTTGAAGTACGAACATGCGAAGTTATTAAATTCCGAACAAAGGAATGAACGGCCATGGGAACTCACCTGTTTTCGTTTTATTTTCAAAAGATATTAAAAAGTTAACATTTAAGTATAACAAAAAGGTTTTTATCCATATTTTCATACACACGAGCAGTCTGGAAAATTAATTAAAATATATAAATAACATAATAGCAGAAAAACAAAATTTCGCGCTTGGCTCAGTCCCGGAAACGTGGTCGTTGAGGAAGAAAAATAAATTTAAGTATTGAAAGAGTATTGAAGAGTATAAGAGTATTGAAGACGATGAGCAATTTAGATAACTTATTTTTACGAGGGTCATCCGGAAAGTAGTACCCGTTCGTGCCGCATGAAGTGCTGACGACGCGAGTAGCCGCTGGACGAGGTCAGATAGCTTCAGTGGCTTGTCTGCCTTCTCTGAGCCAAGTTGCGTGACGCTAGCATTGCCTGTGTTGTTTCTGTGATTGTTTACAATGTTTAAAAAAATTGAGAACGCCGCCAGTTGTGAAGTGAGGGCAGTGATTAAATTCCTCAATGCAAGAAACGTTCGCCCATGTGATATTCATCGCCAATTAAAGGAGGTGTATGGAGACAATGTAATGGACGAGTCGTCTGTTCGGCGGTGGTGTCGCAACTTCAACATGGGGAGGGGGAACACACACGACGATGAGCGTTCGGAGAGACCGTCTGTCATTACAGACCAACTGGTGAGCTCAGTTGACGAATTCGTGAGGAACGATCGGCGCGTCACAATTGATGACATCTGTGAGCATTTTCCCAATGTTTCTCGAACAATTGTTCATGAAATTGTTAAACACCATCTGCATTATGCAAAAATTTGTGCAAGATGGGTCCCTCGCGTATCTCAATGAGCTGGCGGCGAAGGACTATGCAGCAGGAATACAGAAACTTGTCACACGTTATGACAAATGCCTTAATTTGCTTGGAGATTATGTTGAGAAGTAGTTTAAAGTATCCTCTTTCAAATAAAATTTTTTATGTTTGTTAATATTTACTTTTGTGTCTTTATTTCACGAACGGGTACTACTTTCCGGATGATCCTCGTAATTAAAAATATACATATTTAATGTAATACGTAAAATTGCATGGCTCAGATACGTGGTATTTGAGGAACGAACACAAAAATCCAATATTTATAGGCTCACCAGTATCTTACGAAAAAAATTGGTTATAAATATATGTCCTAAAAAAGGAAGAACACTCCAATTGTGGAATTTGAGCTTTTTGGCCATCTCTGAGGTCTTCTTATGATCTGACTCCTGAAGCCGTCATCATCAGATTCTGATGATGACGGTCGTATCGCCGAAACGTCAAAAAGACATATGCCAAAGTCTTATCTTTGTGTTTCTATTTTTTATACTTAGGATCCGTGTTTATATGCATCGTGTTTAATTATATATATGTATATATATACATATATATGTATATATATAAGTATATATATATACCATCACTTACTAAACTAAACCGACCTTCGGGTTGATCACTGTGTCTATATATATATATATATATATATATATATATTTACATATAATTTTAGTTCCTGTACTATCCCTAATTAATAACCCTATTCCACAGATATGAATGACCTAAAACCAGGCAAAGGCCAACCCTTTAACTCCAAAATTGGGCACCAATTCCCCCTCTCTCCCCACTCTTTGTTACATCGTCTGAAGTTGGCAATGCCCTTAAACGACCTTGAAGTTGGTCACAACCTTCTCCCCACCCCTCGTCCCAGAATAAACCTCCCACCACATTCCAAACCCTCCCAACTTTTTCACAGTTCCAGAAACAGAGTTTTGACTCATAAACCTACTTGATCTGATATCGCGGGGAAGTATCACGCCAAAAACTTTCCCGTTCGTCTGTTGTTTTCAACTGCTTGTTGCGACTTGTTTGTCGTTGTTGGGGAAGCTCTTGTTGTTCGTGTAGACAACATAGTAGACGAACAAGATGAGAAATTATTGTATTTTGGCTTCTTTCAAATGGTATTACGCCAATTTTTCCTTATTCTTTAACTACAAGCCATATATACATTCCCTTTCTATAAAACACTAGTTAATCTTTAATATTTTTCGCTATTTCAAACGTTTTATCGGACTAATCTTACCTTAAATTAAAAACAAACACTTTTTAACGCTTTTGCAAAATATTCCGATCTTAAAAAACACTAACTATAAAACGCTTTTCGTGTTTCAACTGTTTCAAAAAAAACTAGGTATTATCACCCCTTAATCATTTACAGTATTTTCAAAATAAAAAACAAGTGTAGAAATAACATTAAAAAATAATATTCCACTCAAATTAATAACCAACATATTAACCAACCAAACAATAAAAGACGCAAAAAAATAAATATTAACGCTCTGCGTTTGCCAACTGTTTCCGCAGCGGCGATGTTTTGCAGGTTTTATTTTCTAATATTAGTTTATTTTATTGATAAGCATTAAGGTTAATACTCGCTTAATCCAATATTTATTGATTACCCATTATTAAAACTACCAAAATATATTAAAAACGGAAGTTTTACGGCTTAACGCGTTTCAATTGTTTAAAAAAAAGAACTGCGATAATCTTACCTAAATATTAATACCAACATATAAACAATTATACTTTTACTTGTTGTAATAAAAATAGAAAATTATTATTCATCAAGGCAAAAATATTCCACCTAACCAATTGCAGAATTTTCTAATTGTTTTATATCGTAATTTAAGTGATTGAAATGTTAAAAAAAAACATTTTTTGTATTAAACAAATAAAATTCCCGTAAATTTTAAAAAATAATTCCAAGTGACCTATGTATATATATTTATTTACGAACATGTCGGGTTATTTCAAATATAGCAGTATTATCTCTATTTTCGTCTTAATTTAAACATTTATGTGAAGAAATATAATTTTTTTAATATTCCCGTAAATACAATTAATATCCATGTTCCAGTGTCGACATATTAAATTTCAAATACGCCCTGCCGCATTCAAATGTTTTCCCAAACATGGCGACGTCGCGTGGGGGAAAACAAAAGCGAAGTGGATTTCAAAGAGTGCATTACCGAAGCCAACCTTTTCGTTGTTGACCAAACGTTTCGGTCGCTTTGTTTAAATGCTTGTTTAGAAAATTTCGTTTCTATTCTCGGTGTAATACTGTTGTACAATGCTATGGAAGCACCAAGAAGTCACCTTATCTTCATTATCGAAACGTTGCCGAGCTCAAAGAGTCTCTACGTATTGACTGGGAACTTTCAGAAGCTCTTAGGAGCGGTATGGATATAATATTCTCATTTGGTCAGAAAAAACAATCAAATCTTCAGATTCCCATTTAAATTCGAGAAAAAGAGGTGTTTTATGATTTTTCTAGAGAAAAAACCACACGATACTCGCCTATATGCCTTCTTTTATGAGTATATCACAAAAATAAAATATATATTAATTTTTTCACACCTAATATATGAAGTTTCCTATTTCAAAAAGACGAAATTATTCCCTAATACCTCAGAATCTTGGACTTACTTCACACTAATAGAAGGAAATAATTTTACTCTTAAAAAAAGAAAATAATTCGCATTGAAATCATTCCACACAATCAAAACAAGGTACCTTCCGAAAGTAATGCAAATGAATTTCCCGAGCCACTACTATTGGTCGGAAGTTGATGAAATTACTTTCATTAGGTAGAGAAAACATTGAGCTTTGCCACTAAACCGGTCCCAGTGCTCACCAAGCTGTAGAATCGACAGGATTTGAGTTATAGTAAACCTCTGCACGCCGATAGTGTCACGAAATTGGAATCTACGGTCGAGCAACAATACACCATAGGTACTTTTTGTGCTTTCCTGGGAAAATCTCTTAAGAGGAACAACAAACTCCGCTTTGCGGGGACTCTGCTTTATTCCGAGGTGTTGAAGTTCCGGGAAGTTGTTTTTAGACGACCATTTGATGTCTAATTGATAATTATAAGTTGAACGAGTCACCTAATGCGTCTTCAAACTCACACATTCATTTTAATACAGTCAGTAGATTAATTATTAATAATTCTACGCATATCCCACGATTTGTATCCAAAAAACAATCAAATTTGCCATTTTTCAAAGTCCAAACTGGAAAACGTGTCCGTGTTAACGTTCTCAAAGGGAAAAAGACTACAGAGTACGTTCCAAAAGCATTGCAATCGAATTTCCCGCGCCACTCCTATTGATCGGAGGGAGACCAAACCACATGAAATAGGTAAATAGAAACATAGCTTTGCCCCAAACCCAGTATCAGTGCTCCCAAAGCTGTGACACATTCTAAAACAGTGTGGATATTAAAAAACCACAAGTAATCAAACTGCATGGAGTTTATTAAAAGTATAGGGAACAGTTGAGGGGGAAAATATGGAAGAACAGACTACGTTCCATAAGTAATGCAAATGAATTTTTCACGCCTCTCCTATTGGCTCGAATGAGATGACACTACTTGCAATAGGTGAGGAAGACACTAGGCTTTGCTAGGAAACCGGTCTCAGTGCTCCCCAAGCTGTGGAAGCGGCAGGAGGTCAGTTAATGTAAACCTCTGCGCATATATATATATATATATATATATATATATATATATATATATATATATATATATATATATATATATATATATATATATATACGTGGTATGGTGGGCAAAGAGAGGGGTTTGTTGAGAGAAATCCATTGTGGATGGAGGGGGTTTTGACCCGCAGTGGGATGTTGAAAACTGTAATAGAGGGGAGGATGATAGGCTAACGAGGAGAGGAACAGGATAGGGATGTCTTAGATAGGGGAGGAAGGGAGGAAGGAAGAACTCAGAGATGAAGAGGGACCTGATGTAGAGAAGGATTCTGGATTTTGTGTTTTGTTAGGAGCCACAAAATATTTATTTGATCCAAAAACCTTAGATAGATAGATTACCTATTATTAATAATATATATATATATACATATATATATACATATATATATACACATATATATACACATATATATATATACATATATATACATATATATACATATATATATATATATATATATATATATTCGTGGTAGTTCACTGGGTAGAGCGTTGGACAGCTGACCGGAGGGTCCCAGGTTCGTTTCCCGGGGAAGGTACTCCGGGCACCTGCAGCTCCAACAAAGGAAAGTGATTTTTTGGGTATCAGATCTTCCTGGGAAGGGAAAGTAACTGGCCCCTCTTATGAATACCGTGATGTGTGAATTCTACACGCCATAAATAGGGCTTAGTACTGGGTGAACCTTACTATCACCCAAACCAAACCGACCTTCTGGTTGATTACTGTGTTTATGGTTTATGTATGTGTGTATATATATATATATATATATATATATATATATATATATATATATATATATACACACATATATATATAATTATGGAACAGTATTTTATAAACATTGCTGAGATATAGATTCTGACCTAGTAATTAAAGGGTTATTGTCAAGCATTGTCGTCAAAATAGTTGACCAGAAATTGGGTTTCTGGGTCACCAGTTCCCGTCAACAAATGGCGACCCAAGTCTCCTCCAACAGAACAGAGTTTAAAGCCTCTTCGAAAGTGTGAAAGTCAATTTGCCGTTCGTCTAGATATTCCGGCAAAGGAAAAAAAAGTCCAGAGATAAAAAAAAACCTAATATAAGAAGTGAGATTTTTCGTTGAAGACTTCATAATCGTTCTTTGGAGGTTCGGAACTTTTGTTCGATGTTAAACTTTGGCTTCGGCTAAGAGAGATAGAGAGAGATGTGGGGAAAGAAAGAAAGGGTGAAAGAGGGATAGAATGTATGGGTGTGTGTGTGTGTATGTGTTCTGGGGTTGGGGAAGTAGTTAGGGCGAAAGTTTCCTAGAAGGGGGAACGCGGGGAGAAGGGGAAGCTTGGTTCTCATGATAAAGCCTTCTACATGAAGAGGGAGTTGTTATGGAGATGGATCTGTTATTTACCAAAAAGGTAGGCCAAGAAGGTTTAAGGGGATTGTCTTCGGGGTAATTAGGGGAGAAAGTGTTACAGGGCAAAATCAGGGCAGTTCGATTTCTCCGCGTGTGTGCTTCAATTTGTTTGTGTGTGTGCGTACGTTGTTTGATTAGAGTGGAATACTTCATCGTCATGGCAACGTAAACAACATGGCCACTGAGGGTAAAATGGGGTATTTCTATTTAATAAGAAAACCTATTAAAAAGAATTAATAATATTAACATTTTAACTCCATTCGTAACTATATATATACATATTTATATATACATATAAATATATATATGTGTATATATATATATATATATATATATATATATATGGGTCGCGGTAGACCATTGCGTTGAGCGTTGAACTGCTGACCGGAGGGTCCCAGGTTCGATTCCCGGACAAGCCACTCTGGGCACCTGCAGCTCCACCCAAGCTAAAGTGATTTTTCGGGTACCAGATGTAGGGATGTCTTGAATAGGGAACGAAGGGAGGAAAAAAGTACTCAGAGATGAAGAGGGACCTGATGTAGAGTAGGATGCTGGATTTTGTGTTTTATTAGGAGTCACAAAATGTTTTATTTAGTCGCTCTGTCCATCCAAAAACCAACTTTAACCGGTTTATTACCTATTAATAATAATAAATAAATATATGTATATATATATTTATTTATATGTACATATACAAGATCTTCCTGTGAAACCATAACCAGCAAAGAGTATTAAGGAACTGGCCCACCTTATTACCCTGCTAGGTAGGTTTTTTGGATGGACACAGTTACTAAATAAAACATTTTGTGACTCCCAACAAAACACAAAATCCAGCAACCTACTCTACATCAGGTCCCTCTTCATCTCTGAGTACTTTCTTCCTCCCTTCATCCCCTATCCAAGACATCCCTATTCTGTTCCTTCCCTTTTCCTCGTTTGCCTAACATTCTCCCCTCTATTACAGTCTTCTTCAACATCCCACTCCCGTCAATGCGCCCTCCATCCACTTTTATTCTTGCCTCCTTAGTAATATCTCCCAATAAACCCCTCTCTCCGCCCACCATACCAAGAACTTCCTCGTTTGTTTTCTGCTCTGTCCATTGCACCTTCTCAATACACACACACACATTTATATAAATATAAATAAATAAATATTTATATAAATATAAATAAATATATATTCATATAAATATAAATAAATATATATTCATATAAATATAAATAAATATATATTCATATAAATATAAATAAATATATATATATATATATATATATATATATATATATATCCCCTCCCCGGACTACAACCTTGACGTGGTGGAAGGGCTTGTGCGTTCCGATGACCCCTAGAGCTGTACTGGCGGGAGTAATAAAAATTGCTCCTGGTAGGGTCACCCATGCCAGATAGGTCGAAGGCTAGGAGCCAGACGAAAGGTAGTCCACGCAGCGTCTGTTCCTCAGTGAGGCGGCTGCAATGGCGTCTGACCCAGTGGGGTCACTGGCCAGTAAGTGATGGTGTCACGTTAAAAACACTATTGAGGAAGGCAACGGGAAACCACCTCAATTATCATTTCCAAGATTAACATGATGGACTATACCGAGATTTTGAGTCCTGGCAACTACGGGGTTCGGCCCAATCGGCCGCGTGTCGTGCCCGGCAACGGGGGAGGCAAGGCTTCAGCGGTCGTCATAACACGAAACTCTTGCAAAGGAAAACCAGCATCATCAGGACAGAAGACGCAGGAGAAGAAGACCAAATTCGTTCGAATAGGAACGTGGAATGTTAGGACAATGATGAGGACAGGGAAATTGGAGAATGTTAAGCGAGAGATGGAAAGAGGAAATATCGATATTTTAGGTCCATGCGAGGTGAGATGGAAAGATAGCGGGGATTACTGGATGGATAAGTATAGAATAATATACAGCGGTGGGGACGAGAGCCAACGATGGGTTGCCATAGTATTAAATGAAGAGGTAGGAAGAAGCATAGTCAACATAGAGCAGGTAACGGATAGAATACTACTAGTGGAGATAAAAGCAGAACCGACGAACTTAGTTATTATTCAGGTATACATGTCACCGAGCAACCATAAGGAAGAGGTCGATAGGATATACGATCAGTTAGAGGACATGATCGCGTGTGTTCCTGCAGGGAAACATTTGATAGTGATGGGGGATTGGAATGCGACGGTAGGCGAAGGAAGAGATGGTGATGAGGTGGGGGACTACGGTTTAGGCACGAGGAATGACCGCGGGGAGAAAGCAGTTGAGTTCTGCAGGAGACAGGGGTTAGTCATCACCAACACTTGGTTTAGACACCACAAAAGAGGCAGGTATACATGGAAAATGCCAGGTGACTCAGGAAGATATCAGCTATATTATATCCTGGTTAGACACAGGTTTAGGAACAGTGTGATAAATTCGCACAGCTTCCCGGGAGCGGATGCGGACTCAGACCACAATTTAGTTGTTATGAAATGTAGCGTACGTTTCAAAAAGATAAGGCAGGGGCGGCGAGTTAGAAAATGGAATGTAGAAGCATTAAATGGGTTGAAAAGGAAGGAATACAAACAGGCGGTAGAGAAAATCATGGAGGATGGTAAAGGGCTTATAACTATCGAAGAAAAATGGGAAATGATCAAGAGGGGGTTGTCTAAAGCCGCAAAAGACACTATTGGAACCGTTAACGCTAAAGGGACTAGGAAACCATGGATCATGGATGAGATGATTACAAAGATGGATGAGCGGCAAAATGGAAGAATATAAATACAGAATTGGGCAAAATGAAGTACAAAGAATTGAACAATAAATTGAGGCGGGCAATAAATTAAGCAAAGGAAGTATGGTGGAAGACGCAGTTCGAGGATATGGAAAGTCTGCAGAGGAATGGTGAAATCGGTGCGCTGTACAGCAACGTTAAATCGTTATCGGGAAGTAAGAAAGGAAGGGCTATGCTAACAGTTAGAGATAAGGCGGGTAAGGTAATAGTTGACGCAGGAAAGATCCAAGAGAGATGGAAGGAGTATGTAGAAGAACTGTATAGTAAAGAACTCAGACCAACAAAGTTAGACATTGAAAAAGAAAATGACGTAGAAGAAGACAGCTTAGCTCCACGCATACTAGACAATGAGATAGGCAGGGCATTAAGGCAGATGAAATTAAATAAGCCCGTGGGGGTAGATAACATTCCCGTGGAACTTTTAAAATGCTTAGGAAAATGTGGGAGGAAGAGGCTATATGGGCTGATCCGTAGTATTTATGAGGAGGGAATCTGGCCGGAAGACTTTGTGAGATCGGTTTTAGTTCCTATTCCGAAAAAGGTAAAGGCCACGTCATGTAAGGACTATAGGACAATTAGTTTGATATCCCACGCAGCTAAAGTTGTTCTCAGGATCATAAACAAAAGGATAGAGAGTAGGGCAAATGATTACCTAGGGGATGATCAGTTTGGGTTTAGGAAGGGGAGAGGTACGCGTGATACCATTGCAGTGATGAGATTTTTAATTGAGAGGAAAATAGAACACAACCAACCAGACCAACTATTTGCCTGTTTCGTAGATTTCGAAAAAGCGTTTGATAGAGTGTATTGGGAAAAACTAATGAAAATTCTGCAAAAAATAGGAATAGATCGGAGGGAAAGGAGGCTAATCCGAACCTGTACATATCTCAGACTGCTCAGGTGCGAGTGGGGAACGGGGAGTCCGGTTGGGCAGTGTTAGGAAGAGGTGTAAGGCATGGGTTGCCCATTATCAACGGTGCTGTTCAACCTGTATGCAGAGGAAATGATCAAAGATGCATGGGAAGAACTCGAGGTAGGAATGAAAGTGGGCGGAGAATTCGTAAATCAGTTAGGTTTGCTGATGACCAAGCTTTAGTTTGTCAGTCAGCCAAGGGGCTGCAAGCATTTCTGAGTGAATTGGAATTTCAGTGCGACAGGTATTGGATGAGAATCAATATTAATAAAACAAAGGTTATGCGATTTTCTAGGAAGAAAAAGGCCAAGCTTAACATTAAAATAGGAGGGCAAAAACTAGAGCAGGTAGAACAGTTTACGTATCTCGGTAGTGTTTTGGACCAACACGGTGAAAGTAGTAGGGACGTAAGGAGAAGAATTGCGCTAGGCAAAGAGGCTTTCACAAGGAGGAGGGAGTTGATGAGAGGGATTTTGAGTAAGGATGTTAAGAAAAGACTCGTAAAAACGTTGATATGGAGTGTAGCTATGTACGGTGCGGAAACGTGGTCATTGAAGCAGGAGGATAGACGTAGATTGGAGGCTTTTGAAATGTGGGTGCAGAGAAGAATGGAGAAGGTGAAATGGACAGAGAAGAAAACAAATGAGGAAGTACTTGGTATGGTGGGCGAAGAGAGGGGTTTGTTGGGAGATATTACTAAGGAGGCAGGAAAAGTGGATGAAGGGGGTGTTGACCGGCAGTGGGATGTTGAAGACTGTGATAGAGGGTAGAATGTTGGGCAAAAGAGGAAAGGGAAGGAACAGGATATGGATGTTGGACGGGATGAAGGGAGGAAGAAAGTACTCAGAGATGAAGAGGGACCTGATATAGAATA
>NW_027287041.1:744812-797312 GCF_022747635.1 Hetaerina americana | reverse complement strand
GCAATTATTAAATTCAAATCACCTTTGAGCCTTTGATCTCCACAATCCTCCTGATTATTCTTAATAGATCTTTGCTCAATTTTGCGACTTTTTATCCTATATATTCCCTAAATAAAATGCAATGAAATGTGATGATAATGATGATTTCGGGGGACATTGTATATCACGTCATATCACTTTGGGGGCACACGAGATGATAATAATATGTGTGGAGGAGAGAGAGACAATAAATAATAATAATAATAAAGCAAAGAAGAAACGAGGATATAGAAAACTACTACTACTGATAATGAAATAAGAAGAACCTTAACAAGAACTGAACTGCCTTTAAATAAGAGGAGGAGGACTTCCACAAGGGAGGAAGGTGCTTTATTATTAAACAGTGGAAATGAATATAAGAAGAAGAAGAAGATGGAATATATAATAATAATAACAATAATGGCATAGATAGCCATTACTACGAATTGACTTAGAGAGAGTATTTTGAAGAAGGTCTAGACAACAAAATCATTGATATGTGTATAGAAGACTAAATTTTAAACAAAATAAAGTTTTATTCGCCTTAGTTCGCGTATATATTGGACAGTGGTATAAAACCATAATGAAAATCATCACAAAACTATTAAGATTTTCCTCAAACGTTAATCTAAACCAACTGCTATTTCCAAAATACCACTTAGGAGTAATATATCTGTAATAATTATGATAACTCTTCAATGCAACAATTAGCGGATGACTCCGTTAAGAGTTACCAGTGCGGCATCTCCCGCAGTTTCTTTGGAATTTGTCAATGATAACTCTTTATTAAACCTAATATAATTTGAAGTCTACAGTGTATTGCTCATGAGAATATCTGACAAAGTAGAACGCTGTAATTTGTTCCGCAATGTTTTATTTCGTATTTTTGACAATTTTTTAGAGTTCAAAAGTTTCCTACAATCATACTATAGGGTTTAATACTCACATGATTATAATTATATTGATTTAAGTAAAGTATTAAGTCCACGGTAGCCCATGCAATTTAACATTATATTCAGTTCACATTCGAAATATTGCAATGGTGGTATTTCGCGAAGTTTTTCAGGCGTTTTTTGCACATATTAATGGATTAAGGATTGCAATCAAATGGTCAACAAATATAGACTGTATTGAGGTTAATAGGAAAATAATTTTTTACGCTAACCAATTGCGAAGTACATAGGAAGGCCCATAAGTACCCAGCCTGACCTAGAGATGGCGGAAGTTGTTTGAAAAATATTACTGTATTAGAAAGTACGCAATCTATTAAGTACATGTTTCAAGTTTGAAGAAGCCACGTTGTTCAGTATTTGTTTGTAGCCATCTATAAGTGAACGTTTTCAATTGAATTTGTGAAAATGCAGAGAAAATTGGTCTTCGTTACATGTGATACAATATACTATTATTAATTTGAAAGGCCTCAAAGCCCCCAAACCAATATAGTAAAAGCTGAACTGGATTATTCTACTCTTCTGGAAGTGAGTCTGCTCCTTCTTTATTTATACAACGGTAATACTTAATACAATTGGGCAGCAGAGTTTACGAACGAGGCCGTGCGAGCTGTCAAAGATGAGAACATCGCTATTGGGGTCGACCAAATGAGGTGTGACGACTCATAGAAACGGTGAAGAAAATCCACAAAGTGATACTGGATGATGGTCGACTGAAATGGCAATAGCTAGCAGACATAGTAGGCATTTCAAAAAGTGCGGTACATCACATATTAACTGAAGATTTGGACCTGAGAAAGCTGTGTGTAAGATGGGTCCCGCGTTTGCTCAGACTCGAGCGAAACCAGTGTCGTGAAGATGTTTCAATTGAGTGTTTAGCAAAGTTTCACAGTAACCAACCAGAGTTTTTGAACAGTTTCAAAACCATGGATGAACCATGGATCCATTACTTCACACCCGAGACGAAAGAACAATCAAAACAATGGATTAAAAAGGGAGAACCGCCTCCAAAGAAGGCGAAAAACCGTTTTATCTGCAGGCAAGGTCATGGGGTTGGTATTTTGGGATACGCGTGGGATAATTTTCATTGAATACCTTTGAAAAAGGAAAAACTCTCACCTGCGAGTATTATGCGAACTTATTACAATGTTTTAAGCGAAGAAATCAAGCAAAGGCGGCCGTATTTGGCTAAGAAGAAAGTGTTAGTTTCATCAAGACAATGTGCACCAGCTCACAAACCCGTGGTAGCATGGCCAAAATTCATTGATTTAAGTTTTATTTGCTACCTAATGAAACATATTCGACAGATTTAACCCCCTCGGAATATTTTCTGTATTCGCAAACTTGAAAAAATGGCCCGGTGGTCAAAGATTTTCCAAACGTGAAGAAGTGATGTCGAGTGTACTTTAATGGCTATTTTGAGGAGCTAGACAGTTCTTATTATATAAAACAGGCTATCGATATAATTGAAATTCGCTGGTAAAAGTGTTTATAGATCTGAAAGGAGATAATGTTGAATAATAAATACATTTTTTGTCCCAAAAACGTTTTTCCTACGTTGGGTCGGGTACCTTTACCGTCGTAAGTGCTTAAACGAGTAAAAATGGCTATTTGAATATTATTATTTAAAAACCGAAAATTAATCAGTAATTAATCGAATATTTACTGTGTTTTAAACATTATTAGTTCTATGAATGAGGTATCACTTAAATAAATGCATTAAACTCATATAAACATCCATTTAGCAGGCCATTTTTGTCGTATTATATATATATATAAATGTATTTTACGAAGAATATTTGACGATACAGCTGAGTTTTTCGTGATTCAGAATGGATTAGGACATATGTGTACATAATTTTATGTTGATTCTGGAAGATCTCCATCGGTTTTCACTCCAATCCATTGCCTGGAACGCCATTAAACCCGACGAAACATTTAATCAGTCCGGAAAATTCACTCCAGTCGTCCGCACGGGAGTTGGAAGCGCCTCTGGCGACTGGACTGCGCATCAGCCGGGGCATTTTGGTCATGGGGGCGAGGTGTAGGGTGTGGGATGAGAGTGGCTGCGTATTGATTTCCAAGGAGTGTGTCTAGGATGGTTGACTATCCTCAAGCCGCCTTCTCTATCTCATAGAAAAAGGACGGCTAGAAGAGTCCAAATATAGCTTCGGTCTAGTTAAGATGGTATTAAATATAGCCGAAAATATTCATATTTTTGTAGAATTACGCCAATTTTCTTCAGGAAAATTTTGAATTTAATTGATACATATGTAATAAATAATTAGATTAGTCTAAGTTTGTATTTATACCTTTAAAAAACTTAAAAAACTTAGTTTGTTTATACATATATAAAATCTTCGAAATGGAACGCTCTTCGGAGACGCACAAATATATAGTATATACATATTATAAAAAAACACAGATGTAGGTTTTTAGAATATAGAGACACAAAGAAAGGACACTCACAATTCAATTTGTTATTTGACGTTTCGACAGCACGGCTGTCGTCTTTATATATATATATATATATATATATATATATATATATATATATATATATATATATATATATATATATATATATATGATTTCGTCGAAGTAACAGGGAAGTGTTGAATAACAAACTTGGACAGCAACAAACAGCATAAGAACACATAAAAAGATCAGTCACACGTTATTTCTTAATAATTTAGACGGAATTTAGCTCCGCCTTACTCGGAAGAAACAGTAGTACTCAGTTATTACTGTTAGAGTACTACTCTTTCTTCCGATGAAGACGGAGCTGAATTCCATCGATATTATTACGGCTTAAAGTCTGAGGGTTCTTTTTATGTGTTTTTATATTGTTTGTTGCTGTCCAAGTTTTATATATTTATGTATATATAAATATATATATGTTCGTATATAAATAAATAGGTATATATATATATATCAATACATATATATATATAGTATATATATATATATATATTTATATAATATATATATATATATATATATTAATATATATACATACATACATACATACACTAATTAAACGGAATATGAATCAACATCCAGTTTTTTTGGCAAAGTGCCATAAAAATTAGTAAGAAATTACTGAAAATGTTGACAGTTTCTTACAACACGTAAAATGCTGAGTTCTACGTTAACAGTTCTCTCTAGCGTTTGAGAGAGATCACGTGCGTCCAAAATTTGACTCGGATCTCAATGGATGGATTCTTGATGACACACACACACACACACACACACACACACACACACACACCAATGAATGACACCATGACACAATGCACACCATTCAGAGCACATTATTCAGAGAGCACATTGCTATATTCGCCCGTTGTTTCTGGGCAATTAATACATTCAAATCACCCCATTGATCCTATGATCATCACAATCCTCCTCATTATTATTATTAAATTAGATCTTTGCCCCTTTTTGCGACTTTTTCCAATATATATTCCCGATTTATAAATGCAATTAAAGAAGTGATGGTAATGATGATTGGGGGGGACATTGTACGTGTCATATCACACTTTGGGGCACACACGAGATGATAATAATATGTTTGTTGGAGAAGAGAAAGACAATAAATAATAATAATAATAAAACAAAGAATAAACTACGATATAGAAAACTACTACTACTGATAATCAAATTAGAAGAACCTTAATAAGTAGAACTGAACTGCCTTTTAAATAAGAGGAGGAGGACTTCCAAAGGGGAGGGTGCTTTTATTATTAAACAGTGGAAATGAATATAAGAGGAAGAAGAAGATGGAATATATAATAATAAGAAGAAGAAGGCATAGATAGCCATTACTACGAATTGACAAAGGGAGTACTTTGAATAAGGAAAATACACCAAAATCATTGATATATGTATAGAAGACAGAATTTTTAAAGCAGAATAAAGTTTTTCATGGCCACAGTTCGCGTATTTATTAGACAGACCTGTAAAATGACGAACTAATTAACGCCTAAAACGCTAAGAACGCCTAAGCTAATTGAGATTTCTTTTCAGGGTCATTTCCGTTTATATTATTTCCTACACTATCGTATCTGGCGTATTGTGCTATAAAAATACTCTGTTCCCACGCCACAAATTTAAAAAAAAATAGTTTTGGGTAAATACTGACTTTCTAGAAATTAATAAGAGTTATATCCTAATTTTTTTCATGAAAATATTGGACATTTTACGAACTAGAATTTATTTCAGAGGTACTGTGCTATTCAAATTGACTGGTATCACATGGTAAACTTTGTCTTAGTGAGTGTTAAGACGTGTGTGTGAAGCAATTATTTATTTATACGCAGAAGATAGAAAAATATTTCAATTTTGAAAATCCTCGCCCTTGTAATACAACATTTTCAGAGCTTAAAAATCATTCGCCTCGACTGGGATTCGAATCCAGATCCCTATCAATAACCGGTCGACTCCTTTAATCAGTTAAGCTATCGAGACGTCCTCTCTTTAAACTCTGAAAATTTTTGGGGGACTTCTAAAAAGAATTTTGGGGGACCTCCCCCCTTGTATATTAAAAAATTACGAAATCAGAATGGATAACCACTGTTTTTATGATATTACACTAATTTTCGAAGTACAAAGCCACTATAGATGTAATGATCAATACTAGGTAAAGATGGCATATCATTTAGACACGTAATTTCTGAATATTACGCGGAAATATCGGATATTTTAAGAACTGACGGTTATTTCAGAG
This sequence comes from Hetaerina americana, assembly GCF_022747635.1. NCBI lineage: Eukaryota > Metazoa > Arthropoda > Insecta > Odonata > Calopterygidae > Hetaerina > Hetaerina americana. The sequence goes on along the minus strand of NW_027287041.1, from coordinate 791,615 downwards.
GTCCTGTCCTATGAAAACTGATTGGTTACCAATCGCTATGGTTGTCTCAGTGTGTTAAGACGTGTTTTAAAACAATCATTTGTTTACACGAAGACGATAAAATATATTTAAATCCATAAACCATTTTTTATAAATTAAAATAAAATTAGTTTGGGTAAATATTAATTTTCTTACACTCAAAACAACTTTGCTATTATTGTTAATAATAAGGTCACCTAAGATGTAATAACCAATGCTAGTTGCTTTTAGTTTATATTTTAGAATAGTATATTATTTATATTTCCTGAAATATTGCATATTTTCCAAGTTATTTGCCATTTCAGTGATACACTGCTAAGCAAACTGTGTCGTGTCCTAACTCTATGGTTATCTTAGTGTGTTTCGACATGTGCAATACAGTTTTTTTTCATACATTAGACGTAAAAAATATTTTAAAAAGGTAACCTCCTGTAAAAATTACGAAAATAGAATGGGTAAATACTGATTATCTTGATATAAAACTTATATTTCAAACTGCTAGGTTATTATAGATAAAACGACCAACGTTAGACACTGGTGGGAAAGGTTTTAGACGCGTAAATTGTTGATTTTTTGTCGAAAAATCATGACATTTTACGAATAAACAGGTTATGTTTAGAGTTACTGTGCTAAGTAAATAGGTATCATATCGCAATTGTTGTCTGGGTGTGATTAGACGGTTTTTAAACAATATTATTTCTAAAAAACGAAGATTTTATTAAAAATATTTGAATTTTAAACTCCTGATGAGAAAATTTACTAAAAAATAGCGTGGCTAAAAATTGATTTTTCCTGAAATTAATTCAATTCTGATTTTATTGCAAAGAACAAAGTCACTGTAGATATAACTTTAAATGCAAGACACTGATGGGATCTCACTTAAGACGCGTTTTTTCTTAATTTTTTGTCGAAATATTATGTTATTTTTACGAATTAGACGGTTTTTTAAGTGATACTGTGCTAATCAAGGTTAGTCGTGGTATATATCTTTGGCTGTACGAGTGCGATTAGACGTGTGTCAACTCATTATTAATATATACTTAGATGATAGAAAAATATTTCAATTTTTAAACCTACTCTTCGTAAAAAAATTTTAAAAATAGTAAGTATAAACATTGATTTTTTGGATACTACACTAATATTACGAACTAAAAGGTCACTGTAAATGTAGTTATCAATACTAGGCACTGGTGGGATATCAGTTAGACGTGTAATTTATAATTTTTGTTGAAATATTCCGTATTTTCCGAATTTACTGGTTATTTTAGAGTGATATTGCCAAGCAAAGTGAGTGGGGTCATATCGTAATGATTATCTGAGTGTTTTTAGACTTGTGTGAGACTTATTTTTTATACTTAGGCGTTAAAAAAATTATTCAGTTTTTTAAACATCTTCTATTAAAAAAATTTCAAAAAATAGTGTAAATATAGATTTTCTTGAAACTATTGCGATTCTCCTAACTTTGCGAACTACTAGGCGACTGTGGTTGTAATGTTCGACATTAGATGGAGTTGGGATAGTTTTTTAACGCGTGATTTCTTCATTTTTTTTTTATATATTGGATTTTTTACGAAATAGCATTAATTTTGGGGCTAATTTGCAAATCAAATTGACTGGTGTCACATCGCAATTGTTTTCTACGTGTTTATATAGGAATTCACCAATAATATTGAAATACGTAATGATACAAAAACATTTCAATTTTTAAAACTCAACAGATAAATGTTAAACTGGACGCACCCTAGGGTACCAGATGCAGTAAAGGGTTCCTGGTTCAAATATATTTTTCCTCCAACGAGGAATGAATTGAGTTTTGAGTCGGTTGGTTTGGGCAGGGTATTCAGGATACTCTCACACCCTTTCTCCTTAAAAAAAATAAAAACCCCGACACACACACCCCTTCCAGACCTTCCCCTACCCCTACTATGCACCCTTAAGGGGGTGTGTCCCTTGGAAGGGGTTTTTTGGAGACGAGAAGTGGAGGAAAATCCTCAACTTTGGCCAACTCCGGAGCAGCATGAGGTCAGATCGAGTTGGAGGGGGGCGTGAGCAGCTATTGGAATGGCCAGACACACACCCCCACCACTGAGGAGACGCACTGGGAGTTACACGCATGCGCAGTAAGGCGGACCAATCGGATGAGTCGGAATACTACCTCCACCTTCGAAGAAGGAAGGGCTAAACTCGACTCAAATATGAGGAAAGGGTCGGTTAAGGACCTCAGGAGGGGGTTGAAACGTGTGCGGGGGTGGGTTGAGAGGACGTTTAAGGGTGGGGGTAGTTTTATTTTTTACTTGGAGAGAGAGAGAGGGAGAGAGAAAAAAAACTAACCCCGCCCACAGACGGTTCCCCAACATCAACGATAAAGTTTTGCGAACTCGTGGAACTAACTTCTCCGGAAGGGTTTTGGGGGTGGGAGAGGGTGAACTACCCCCCCTACGCTCATCCTGTACAACCCCCCCATCCCCTTGCTGAAAACCAACCCTCTTTTGTCCTGAAAAACCTCATGCGAAGGGGGATGGCTAACGTAGGACCATCTCAGAGGCTTAAAGAACGAAAAATGTCTCGACTAAACCAGAAATCTAAAATAGAAAATCACTTCTCAATACTTGAAAACATAACTCCAATACGATAAATTAGTGCAAAGGTTTCTACTCATTCAAACAGAAGTAGTTTAAAATATTTACCACCCTTACAAAAATTAATACGCGGACTGGGGCCATTAAACAAACTCTGATTCTAAATAAAAATGCTTTTGTTGTCTACACCTTCTTCAAAGTACTATCTCTGTCAATTCGTAGTAATGGCTATCTATGCCTTATTCTTATTATTATATATATATATTCCATCTTCTTCTTCTTATACTCATTTCTACAGTTCAATAATGAAAGCACCCTCCCCTTTGGAAGTCCTCCTCCTCTTATTTAAAGGCAGTTCAGTTCTTATTAAGGTTCTTCTTATTTAATTATCAGTAGTAGTAGTTTTCCATATCCATTCGTTTCTTCTTTGCTTTATTATTATTATTTATTGTCTTTCTCTTCTCCAACAAACATATTATTATCATCTCGTGTGTGCCCCAAAGTGTGATATGACACGTACAATATCCCCCCCAATCATTATTATCATCACATTTCATCGCCTTTTATATCGGGAATATATATTGGAAAAAGTCGTAAAAAGGGGCAAAGATCTATTTTAAGAATAATAATAATAATAGTTAGGATGGTAGTTAATCAAAGGATCGAAGGTGATTTGAGTTTATTGATTGCCAGAAACAACGGCGAACATAGTATATCAATGTGCTCTCTGAATAATGTGCTCTGAATGGTGTGCATTGTGACATGGTGTCATTCATTGGTGTGTGTGTGTGTGTGTGTGTGTCATCAACGGATCCATCCCTTGAGCCTTGGTTCGAATTTGGTCGCAAAAGACGCACGTGATCTTTCCAACGCTTGAAAGATCTGTGGGGCAGAACTCAGGATTTACAGATTCTCCTTCAGGAAGAAATCAGTGATGGAAAACACCTTCCACTTCTAACAAAAACCAGGAGCATGACTTTGATTTTCAATCGGATTTTTATTGATTTTTCATTGAAAATGTTCGTTAATACAAAAGTATAGTGTGCATTGTTGGTTTTCCTAAATTCAGTTCATAAGAAATAACTGACTGTAGTACTTTTCCAATTGATAAGTCCATAATCTATCAATCGGACTGTTTTTCATATATGAATAAGAATTAGGATGACCAAGGAGCTAAGGTGATTGAATATTAAACTGGCGAACATATCAATGTGCTCTCTGATATAATGTGCTCTGAATGGTGTGCATTGTGTCATGGTGTCATTCATTGGTGTGTGTGTGTGTGTGTCATCAAAAGATCCATCCATGTCCATCCATCCAATCATATCGTGTCATTCAACGGTAATAAAATATTACTAGTAGTGTGTGGGCACTGTTGATAATTTACTATAAATTTAGTTCACTATTCATCAGCTGATATCATTCGGATTACAGTTATTATTATAATGACGATTAGATAAGAAGAAGGACAAGGGACCATTGCACACACGATCAATGTTATATCAACGTCAAACACAGGTGATGGGAATAGGAAGGTCTTTATAAAGGCCTAGTTGCATCTTAATCCGTCTTGGCGTCTTGTCTCGGCCATCTTCAATGAAACGCTCAATCTACTGGAAAACTTCGACGATTTCTTCAGGGTGTTATCACCGTATACAAAGCTGTCAGTACATTTCTCAGTAATTTCTAATGATAACTTTTACCACCACACTTCACCGTAAAACACTTGATTCGTTGCTCTGTGATTTCGTCAATTTCCTATTTCAGAATACAAACAGTATTAAAAACAAGAAAGGACAACAGAAACTATAACATAACTGGCACATACCATAACGCACAGCACGACGATCCGCCAAAGCACGCAAAGATGGCTCCTCATTTGGTTGCTCAGGCAACTAGTGCCTAACTAGTGAGCGGTTGGCTATATAGTCCACGCCATGACCACGAAATTGCACCAGGTCGCGTAGTTATTGTACAGAGTGGGTAAAACAAGAAATGATACGAGCCAGCCTAAAAGCCCAAAACTGAACTGCCTTTAAATAAGAGGAGGAGGACTTCGAATGGGGGAGGGTGCTTTATTATTATTAAAGAGTGGAAATGAATATAAGAAGGAGAAGAAGATGGAATATATAATAATAATAAGAAGAAGGCATAGAAAGCCATTAATACGAATTGACAGAGAGAGTACTTTGAAGAAGGTATAGACAACAAAATCATTGATACATGTAGACTCTGAATTTGTAAGCAAAATTAAGTCTTTAACGGCCTCATATTTTACTGTTCTGCTTCTATATAAAGGGTTTATTTAGTAATAATATTGATCCCCCTTATAAATTTATACTATTTACACTAATGCAGAGGACAAATAGGGATTTGGGATTAGTTTCTAATTGCATAGCTCATTGCAACAATTTCAGAGTGTAAAAATTATTCGCCTTGCCTGGGATTCGAACCCAGAACCCTATTAATATCCCCCAAAATTTCAGAGTTAAATAGAGGACCCCTCGATAGCTTAACTGGCTAAAGCACTCAGACCGTACATTGAAAGGGATCTGGCTTCGAATCCCGGTCAGGGCGTTTTTTTTAATCTGAAATAATTGCATTGAAATGCACATTAGCGGATGACACCTTTAAAAGTTACTGTTCCATCATCTCCCGCTGTTTCCTTGGAAATACATAACTCATCTTTAGGCTATGAGATCTCAAACCAATAGCATTTCAAATCGAAATAGTCTTTTTAAGACATGAAATAACATTATGTGCTTCATCTAACGGATTCATAGAACGCTAAAACCGATAAAAAATTGATTGGTATCTCTAAACCTAATTATAACCTCATAAAAACATTAACACCCTTTTCCATACAGGTTTTCTCATATTTCGTCTCTGAGATGGACTCTTGCGAACATTTCTGGGCTACTCTGACCTTTAGGATAATCTACAATATCAAGAGAAACCAAATTTTAATGAAGAAACCAAATACCAAAGTGATTACCGTATATTTTCCTTATTAAAGTATGGTACAACCATTAAAAACCACCTCAGTTTCAGACGTCTGAGTAAGAATCGACAAAACTACAACACAGTCTAAATGCTTTTACACAACTACTATACGACTTTGGGCTTTTTACTTGATATATTCGTAATAACAAAGAATTGCTGAGTATTTTAAGATTTAAAACGTCTTCCTAACTCTTTTCCATCATCAGAAAAAAATTGGGAGACTTTAGAACATGTACAGATTTCGATGAACAAGAATTTTGTTGGAGAAATATAGGTTATGTTCAACAAAAACCTTAGGCCTATTCGTAAATTGACCAAAATTAACATTTAAACAATTATTTTATTGATAATGATATCTATTTTCATGTCTTACGTGCAACTAGGTGTCAGTTGAGTTCGATTTAAGTCGACTGAACCCTCCTATCGATTAGCCTAATTGAAAACAACTTGAAGAACAAATTTCCCCGGGAGTACGTCGTAAAAAAGTTGTTGGAAAATTTGTTGGGAGTTCTCAGGCGCCAGAAGTTGGCCAACAAGGGGGAGAACTGAGTCTGGAACATCCAGAACACCCTCCCAAGGACAAAAGGTCACAGGACTTTCGGCTTACAATGAAGGAGAAAAACATGATAGCGACGAAAACAGCTGATTCCACCTCCACTATACATTAGTGACCTTCGTCTGATCGGTGACGTATCTCCACAACGCGTAGTAATTAGTCCAGAGGGCGTAGAACAGCGGATGAATACATAATATGTACCCACAATTACGTCAAAAATATCACACCTCAAAAACAGTAGATAAAACGCAAAATTTAACCGCACGTTCACGTAAATAAAATAATATCTACAGCACAATAATACTATCTAAATGTTCTTATCACTATCATACTGGTTTAGGCATGTGGAAGTAACATTCCCCCCCCCCAACACGCATGCTTAGGTTTGAGGTCGTTACATTATTCATCCAGTGTAGTATTTTGTAGAAGCGGATGAAGTATGGAGACGTGTTCTAGTGTTGTGTGCTATATATGTCAACATTTAAGCGAGTTTAAGCAACGTGACTATTATAAAAGTGATTCCTACTGAGATTCAATCGTCGTTTTATAAGGCTGTTTCTTATGGTTTACGATGCTGTTGATAGGTCTACTCTGTCAATCTGATGGGTGGTAAAATTTCGTGGTTGAGAGCTTGGGAAATGCCAATAATTGTTGATGATGAAACACGAGCAGCGGACGTCCGAGATCACTGACCCACACAGACGATATATAAACATCAAAGCAAACTCGTCTTTTGGAAGATTTGATTCGAAAATGACCAAAGGCGAATCACTTATATCAGAAGCGTTTATATCGCATGTCAGTCCATATATATTGGAATATATATATATCCAATGTGGAACGTGGTGTCGGCTTCATTATTATTTATTGAACAACAACTGGGATGATAATACCTCTCTGAAAAAATTTGTTTGGAGAAATATTTTAGATTTGATGGGTGACTGTTGAGAAATATATATATAATTTTATATATATATATAATTTTATATAGATATATATATATAATTTTATATTTATATATATATATATAATTATATATATATAAATATATATACAAAGTTGTAGATTTTTAGAACATAGAGACACAAAGAAAGGACACTCACAATTTGTTATTTGACGTTTCGACAGCTCGGCTGCCGTCTTCAGAATCCGAAGAAGACTCTGAAGACGACAGCCGAGCTGTCGGAACGTCAAATAACAAATTGTGAGTGTCCTTTCTTTGAGTCTCTATGTTCTAAAAATCTACACCCGTGTTTTTATGTAATTGTGTGTCGCCGATGAGCGTTCCATTTCGAAGATATTTCCATATATATAATATATATATAATATAATATATATATATATATATATATATATATATATATATATATATATATATATATATATATATATATATATATATATATATATATACATATTCACACTAGGGTCATCCGGAAAGTAGTACCCGTTCGTGCCGCATGAAGTGCTGACGACGCGAGTAGCCGCTGGACGAGGTCAGATAGCTTCAGTGGCTTGTCTGCCTTCTCTGAGCCAAGTTGCGTGACGCTAGCATTGCCTGTGTTGTTTCTGTGATTGTTTACAATGTTTAAAAAAATTGAGAACGCCGCCAGTTGTGAAGTGAGGGCAGTGATTAAATTCCTCAATGCAAGAAACGTTCGCCCATGTGATATTCATCGCCAATTAAAGGAGGTGTATGGAGACAATGTAATGGACGAGTCGTCTGTTCGGCGGTGGTGTCGCAACTTCAACATGGGGAGGGGGAACACACACGACGATGAGCGTTCGGAGAGACCGTCTGTCATTACAGACCAACTGGTGAGCTCAGTTGACGAATTCGTGAGGAACGATCGGCGCGTCACAATTGATGACATCTGTGAGCATTTTCCCAATGTTTCTCGAACAATTGTTCATGAAATTGTTAAACACCATCTGCATTATGCAAAAATTTGTGCAAGATGGGTCCCTCGCGTATCTCAATGAGCTGGCGGCGAAGGACTATGCAGCAGGAATACAGAAACTTGTCACACGTTATGACAAATGCCTTAATTTGCTTGGAGATTATGTTGAGAAGTAGTTTAAAATATCCTCTTTCAAATAAAATTTTTTATGTTTGTTAATATTTACTTTTGTGTCTTTAATTCACGAACGGGTACTACTTTCCGGATGACCCTCGTATATATATATATATATATATATAATTATATACATATATATATACACACAAACCATAAACACAGTAATGAACCCGAAGGTCGGTTTAGTAGGTGATGGTAGAGATCACCCAGTACTAAGACCTATACGGCGTGTTAAAATTCACACATCAGGGTAGGGGGGCCAGTTCCTTTCCCTGTGCCGGTTATGGTTTCCCCAGGAAGACCTGGTACCCAAAAAATCACTATAGCTTGGGCTATATATATATATATATATATATATATATATATATATATATATATATATATATATATATATATATATATATATATATCCCAAGCATTTCCTAGACCGGGAAATATTTTTGCATTCGTGATTAAATAATTACTCTATCATTAATTTCCAAATAAAATTGTCAACTCATAACAGAAACTAAAATCGGATCTCCATGATGTCTTTTTTTAAAAAATATTCTGATGATATTCTCGATTCCAGTATTCCTAAATGGAAGACATGTAATATGGCGCTCAAATTGAATCGAAATATCTTTAAAAATCTACGTACTTATTCGCTTGCAACATCTGATTTAAATATTTTAAAAAAATTGATACATTTCGCATACTATAGCCATCTTATTCCATCTTTGACGTATCGTTTCATTCACCATCACCCCAACGCCCCTCATTCCACTGCCTAAGGGGGTTCACTGCCCTCTTTTTGGCCGCCGGCCCTGAGAAGAGAGGTGTATTGGACCGGCCCTGCTACAGGCCCAGCTAGTCGAAGTTCTGAAAACTTTCTCAGCTCACACACACCTTCGATCCTTTCGCCAGGAAACCCTGGATTAGGCGGGGCCAGGGTTCCCTTGTGTGCCTCCTACGCGTACCCTAGGGTTTGGAAAACCCTGAGATACACCCTGATGCGTCGATATCGTTTGAAAAAATTAAGAATAATTTGCGAATGTATTTTTTGAGCAATGTTTTGAAATTCCTGCCTTAATTACGCGTTACCTGTGACTTGACATAATATTTTCTGCATGGAATATGTTTAACATTTAGTTTTAGGGGTAATTCAGGCCATGAAATACGTAAAAATGCGATTATAAGGTGTTATTATCTGTAGAAAAAATCCCCAACAATTTTCCCAGTATTCTAAATAAAATATTAATTATAAAAACGTCTTCTTGAAGGCCAAAAAAAAGCAATTGTTTCTATCATAGAATAAACTTTACTTGATAAGATCTCCTCCAATAGCATTTGTGCTCTTAAATGAAATTCCACAACGTGAAAACGTAAAAACATCATACATAAAAACGTCGGCCATGTTGATATTTTTGAAATACTACCTTGATCAAAAATTTCCCGGAATTTATTCAGAAAATTAAAAATACAAGTTTATTCATCTAAATCTATATTGTCCCCTTCAAAGTAATCCCCATCGACTGCAACACACTTATGCCAGCGCTTGATCCAATCCTCGAAACATTTTTTATATTCGGTTTTCGGTATGTCCATCAGTGCTTCCTGCGATTTTTCCATTACTTCCTCTCGGCTGCTAAAACGCGTTCCCCGTAATGGTTTTTTAACTCGATTGAACAGAAAGAAGTCACAGGGAGCCAAATCAGGTGAATTCGGTGGCTGTTGGATGGTATTTGTTGCATTTTTCGTCAAAAAATTACGAATAATGATAGCACTGTGCGACGGTGCGTTATCATGGTGCAAAATCCACGAGTTTTCTGCCCACATTTCTGGTCTCTTTCGGCGAATTGCTTCACGCAAACGTCTCATAACGCCCAAATAATACTCTTTGTTTACTGTCTGGCCTTCTGGCAAAAATTCATGATGCACTACACCGTTGTAATCCATGAAAACCGTCAGCATTGCCTTCTTTTTTGACTGAAAACGACGTGGTTTTTTTGGTCTCGGCTCATTTGGTGAACGCCATTCACTTGCCTGATGTCTGGATTGCGTGTCGTACTCATAAACCCACGTCTCGTCTCCAGTAATGATCCTTTTGATGAATGTGGGATCGGATTCAGCCTCGCAAATCATGTCTTTTGCGACGTCAACACGGTCTCTTTTTTGCATGAAATTGAGGTATTTTGGCACCAACTTTGCTGCTACACGACGGAAACCCAAATCATTAACCACAATGTCTTGGGCGGATCCATAGGCAATGTTCAAGTCCTCCGCTATTTCTCTGATGGTTAATTTGCGGTTATTGACCAACATTTCTTTTACTTTATCAATTTTTTCACCGACTTTCGATGTCGATGGTCGGCCACTGCGTTCATCATCTTCGATTGACTCACGACCACTTCTGAACCGCTCGTGCCACTGGTAAACGACCGTTTTTTTTAGAGAATCGTTGCCGAAACACTTTTCCAACATTTCCAACGTCCGTGCGCCACTAAATCCGTTTTTTACGCAAAATTTAATACAAGTTCGTTGTTGCAAATTTAAATCCATTTCTGAAATTGTAAAAAATCGCCAACACACACAGAGATAGATGTACTCTTGGCTACGTAACTTTTGCAAATGTCAAGTTATGACACTAAGATTTAAAGGGAATATCAACAACAGATGTACCAATTTAACAAAAAAAAACAGAACTCAAATCGGAACGATTGGATCGCCACACGTAGGTTATTCCGGGAACTTTTTGATCAAGGTAGTATATCAAATTAACCTAACTCAACCAGTTTCCATTGGTAACCGATTTCTAAATGGCATTCCTGGGTTAAATACGTGAACTTAAGACAAGGCAAAAGGTCACCATGGTAACCGATTTAATATTAAATATATTATTCCGGGCATAAATATGTCAAAGCAAGTGAAAACAATCGCTTTCTCATTGGTAACAGATTTCCAAATCACTGTCAATTACTCCTGGTTTAAATATGGTAACTCAAGACATGAATATAAACGATTTTAATATAAATATATATAAGTCCAGGTTTAAATATGTCCAAACAATAAATAATAATTTCAGTCAGTCCAGGTTAAATACGTTATCTCAAGACAAAACCATTGGTCGTCATGGTAAATGTTTTTTCAATAAAATGCGAGTGTTGAGGGGGGAGTGTTACTTCCACATGCCCAGACCAGGAGTGCTTCTGAAGGTCATTTTGTTTGTAGTACTAGAACACGTCTCCATACTTCATCCGCTTCTCAAATTACTAGACTGGATGTATGTAACGACATCATACCTGCGCATGCGTATTGACTGGGGAATGTTACTTCCATATGTGACCAGGAGTGCTGTTCATACATTTGCGTAAAAAATTAATATATTAAGAAAATACTGCTAAGAACATCTTCAGAAAACGTCTTTAAAGAGATAACATTAAGGTAGAATTAAAAATTACCCAATTATCTTCACGTTTAAAATAATATCACGGTAATTGGTTTTGGAGTTATCGAGGACATATTCCATTTCGCAAAATATGACCCAAATTAATTAAAAGATTATACTATGTACCGCAAAAACTTACCAGGAGATGGAGCCGAAAGTACCAACAGATTATCAATCAGACCGTAGCCATTAGATAAACGTTTATACGACGTCTTAAAAAAGCAGAATAATTTTATTAAAAAACTGGTGTCGACACTTTATGCAATTCAAAAGTCCATTGAGACTCTTTTGAAAACACCACTCACTCTAGCGGCGAATATCCGTACTAAGTGAAGAGTGCTGTGCTGTCATCTATTATTGACATTCGAAGCATTTCTGTCGCTCTGTGAATTCAACCAAATTCTCCTAGTTATAAGAGAATTTGAAGGAAAATATGATAAGAAAATGGCAAAACTTCAAACTTTCTTCATTAATGTCGTTTAGAATGGAATAAGATTGTTAGAATCTTTAAGAAAATACTTTAATAGATTGTATCGCAGTTGCATAAATTTCCGGGATACTTCTTAAAGTAGTAAATTACTCACTCTAGCGGCGACAATACCTACTATGTGCAGAGTACAATGCTGCCATCTATTAATGAAATTTCAAGCATTTCGGTCGCATTGTAAACTCGACCACATTCGTATTCTTTTTTACAAATAATTTTGAGGAAATGGACATTTAAGCTTTGTTTATAACCATCTTTTAAAATCGACTAAGAATGTAGGAATCTATAATGAGTTTTTGTTTAAGATTGTACTCAAGTTTTTACAATTCTAGAACATTTCTCAAAGTCAGATGTCACTCAGTCAAGCGGCGAATATGCGAACTACATCAAGAGTACTGTGCTGCCATCTATTATCATCTTTTTAAGTTTTCCTATCGCTTTGTAAATTGTACCATTTTCGAATTTTTAACTGATTATTTTCAGGAATAAGATATTTAAACCTTCCTCATAACTATCGTTTATAATAGATTAAGAAAGTGAGAATCTTTAAGGGGTTCCTTTTATAGATTTTACCGGAGTTTTATGGACTCAAAGATCTTCCTTAACGTCGGATATCTTTCCCTAAGGCTCCAGCACTGGAAGCAAGGATGAAGAGGTGAGTTCCAGTTTAGATTAACTGGAATTTTCCCCAGCCATCAGATTTGATTCATCTCACTCCAAGCGGGCAGAGTACAAACAACGGAACCTTATACCATTCCAAAACCCCTATACCCCCTATTTCAAATACAAATACGCCAGGGTCTTTAAGAACCCCGAATCGCCTTAAAACACCCTTATCCTTACCCCATCGAATTCAAACCCCCTCCACCCTGCATCGAATGGGGAAACTTTGATAGGCAAAAGATGAAGAATTGCTCGGATTCAGGGGTGGGTGGGCACAGGGGCAACAATGTTTGATCTGCCTCGGTTCAATCGCCCAGGGGCGGCAACTGTGAGCTTCGTCAGCGTCTTCTGCTGGCCACTGGGGGCGCAAATTGGCCTCTTCCGCCAATCCCTCAGTCTCTATCCAATGCCGGCCCTGTTTGGACGCACAGATATATATATGTGTGTACTAAGATGCCTTAAGGGGTGGCCAGACCTTGAAGAGAGCGTTGCCCCATGGCGAACAGTCAGTGTTTGCTGAAACGTCAGCGTTATTTCATTACGGAGCAGTCCACGTCATAAGTGGTATTTAAGTCATGTGAAGAGCAGTGTACACATACCCATATATATATATATACATATATATATATACATATATATATATATATATATATATATATATATATATATATATATATATTTATATATTTATATATATATATATATGGGTCGCAGTTGTCACGTTGGAATGCTGACCGTAGGGTCCCGGGTTCGATACCCGGGCAAGACACTCTGGGCACCAGCAGCTCCACCCAAGCTGTGTGATTTTCCAGGTACCAGATCTTCCCGGGAAACCATAACCGGCACAGTGTATAAAGGAACTGGACACCCTTAATACCCTGCTAATGTGTGAATTTCACACGCCGTAAATGGGGCTTAGTACTGGGTGAACTCTACCATCACCCATCAACCAAACTGACCTTCCAGGGTTGATTTTTGTGTGTTATGGTTTAAATATATAAATATATATATATATATCACAATCATATAAAAATACATATATATATATATGTATACATACATATATATATATATATATATATATATATATATATATATATATATATATATATATATATACTAGCTGAATGCCCGGCTTTGCACGGGTTAGGGAGAAACAGTAATATAAATATACTACATAAATAAAAACAACAAATTATAAAGTACAATAATACACTACTTCATACAAATTTAAGAATCTTTTTTATTTAACACCTGTTTATAAACTACATTTTTTGTTTCATATCCAGGAGAAAGAATATATAAATTTTTAGGCGAACCTACTCTGGAGCAAGCAACATAAAGTTGCCCGTGGCTAAAGCATGGCGATCTTAGATCAACACCACAAAACTTTGAAGACTGTCCCTGTGATTTATTAATGGTAATTGAAAAAGCTAGCCGGACTGGAAACTGTAATCTTTTAAAGTTGAAGGGAAGATCAGTTGGGATTAGAGGTATCCGTGGAATAAAAATTATTTCACCTTTTCCTTTTCCAGTAAAAATGACTGCCTGGATTATATTTTTCATCAATTTTGTCACACACAATCCTGTCCCATTGCAGAGTTTTGGTGGATCTAAATTTCGCAATAAAATGATTGGAGATTCTACTTTAAGTATAAGACGATGTTGTGGCAATCCAGCTGGATCAAGTGAATTTAGGAATTCCGTTGGATAATTGACGGCTTCGTCAGCATCCACTACGGTATCAACCGATTTATATTCAATCACGTCTCCTGGCAGCATGGCTAGTATCTCCTTGTTAATTTCATTAACATCATCGTTCTTAGGAGCAAGAATGGCTCTTTCTCGCAATCATTCTAAATTTTTATAATTTTGATTAACGTTAGGATAGACTGCTTGTATCATATCGCGGACAGTTTTCACCGATACACATAAATCTGATGACAATTTTATCATACCAGATGCTTCAATAACTAATGTATCTTCTCCAAACTCCAAAAGTTGATCTGCAAAATTTTGAGCATTCCCATCTCTTAAGAGGATTCGCATGTTTTGTTTAAGGCTAATTTCTTGGACATGATTCCATAGAACAGAATGTTTTAAACAGGCATAAATTTCATCGGCTGGAGTCGATTTTGGAATGACTGGCAGAGTTTGACGGAAGTCTCCACACAGGAGTACCAGAGCTCTCCCATTAAACTGCAGTTTCCTCTAAGATCTTGAAGTGTTGCGTTGAGGGCTTCAAGAGATTTATTATGAGCAATCGTACACTCATCCCATACTATCAATTTACATTCTATAAGAACTTGTGCCTGGCCGCTTGTTTTATTTATATGACATGTGGGATTTTCTTGTCGGGAAATATTAAGTGGCAACTTAAGGGCAGAGTGGGCTGTTCTTCCTCCTTCCATTAATGTCGCTGCAATACCTGAATATGCAACGGCTAGAGCAATTTCTCCATGAACCCTGATTTCAGCGAGAACTAAACTAATTAAAAATGTTTTTCCCGTGCCACCAGCAGCATCAAGAAAAATGATACCTCCTTCTTGTTTATCTGCTTGATCCATTATTGTTTCGTACGCGAATTTCTGATCTTCATTAAGAAGTGGCTTTTTAACCGCGATGTATGCTTCTAAGTCTAAGACATTGTAGCTAGTTTTACGTATATAATCTGGATAAAATACACCCTGTTGATCTTGTACAGGTGCAAAAAGACTGAGTTCCACTAAAGTCTTGTTAACCATGGTGATACACTTTTCCTCCAAAATAATCAAAGTTTTATTAAAAATTTCGTAGTTAAACGTAATATCCAATGTAGGATTTTCACTTCGAACTTTAGCCAGTATATCCTCACTCATTGATTCTTTATATTTTTCCCATAATGTTTTTGGGTTAGATGGATTACAGGAGGTTATTATGATGGCAAACAAAATTCGGATTTGTCCTGGAAGAGAAATCAAACTGGCCTCTCGCAATGAGTCATCCCAGTGTTGATCTCCTTCTAGCAACCCTAAATTCTGGCAAGCTTCTCTGAATGTCTCACATATTTCTCCGTTTACCGTTCTTAATTCTGCAAATGAGCGAGGTCCTCTAATGGTATGTAGAAGCATTCTTAAAACATAACATTCGGCGTTGTTAGGATGGACTGTGTAGACTCGGCCCAATGCGTCACATGAATAAATATTATTCTCAGGATCAAAGTTGCCCATTTTTCTTCTACAAAAGACTTTCCTTGATGTATTCCACGTATAATATCTCGGCAATTCTGAATACAATAGTGTTCTTGCAAAAGTATCCTGCTGGCATAGTTGGAAAAATGCTGTTTCTATGACAGCAAAAAAGTAAACAAATTACATACATACAAACAAACACTCTCCTTTATATATATATATATATATATATATATATATATATATATATATATATATATATATATATATATTTATATATGATTGTGATGATGACAGATGTGGCTTCGAAACGTCTTAGCAACTACTGTGACTGTCCATTCCTAGTGATTCAATATTTTAAACAAGTATATCAGCGTTTTATATACTATACATGTATGTATGTGTGTATATGTGTTTGTGTGCGGGTGGGGGCGTAGTAGCCCAAGGGTAGGGCGTTTGAATACTAACTAGAGAGGACCAGGGGTCGATTCCCGGCCATTAAGGCTCCCTGGGCACCTGCAGCTCCCCCCAAGCTATGTGATCCTTAACAGGGTAATGCCAGTTGTCTTCCTGAAGGGAAATCATAACCGGCACAGTGAATTATTTAGGAACTGGCCCCCTTATTTTTAGAACACCACGATTAGGATATAATGTGTGAATTTCACACAATGCCGTAAATGGGGCTTAGTGCTGGATTAACTCCGTTACTCCGCTGGCTCCGCCCGTAATACGTTGGGGTTCGTATTATGTCCTTGATGTCATCGGAAAAGGACCTATCTTCTAAGTGTATTTAATAAGTTTTATCTATATTGTAATCGCCGCATTGTAAAGGGAATCCCATCCTAAATTTTTAGGGAAGTAGTTACGCTACTGCGTTGGTTCTAGCAATGTTTGAAGCAAATCTAACCCCCCTCTCCGCTGAACTCGATCTAATTCCGAAATCAAATTTATCTCTTGAGGATCCCATATACAGGGTCGTACCGAAAAGTGGTAGGACTGATTTTCTCTGGCGCGAACGGAGCGATGGAGGGGGGTCTGCCTGGCAGGGTAAGGTGGAGGGGGCTCTTAGCAACAGACCAACACCAACTTCAGTCGCCTGCGGGCTGTCGTTGAGTGAGGACACCGTTTTTAGTGAAGCAAGTTTTTTGTTCGCGTCGAAAAACAAAATGAATCTGAATTTACGTTACGCGAAACTCGGGAAGACGGCAACTGAGACCCTCAATATGATCAAGCAGGCTTATTTGGACACTGCCCTCCTGGATCTGGCACCACCGGACTTCTTCTTCTTCCCCCTGATGAAAAGACAGCTCAAGGGACGACGTTTTGACTCGATAAAGGCCGTTCAAGAGGCTTCGACGACGGTCATCAACGGCATCCCCAAAGAAAATTTCTTGCGGGCGTACGGGGAATGGGAGCAACGTTATTCTAAGTGTGTAGCAGCTCAAGGAGCACACTTTGAAGATTATAAAGTCGATGTAAGTTTATCGTCAATAAAATTCTTGTAAAAAAATCAGTCCTACCACTTTTGGGTGCGACCCTGTATACTGGCGGTATATGACACTCAAGGCGGGGCCTGATTAGGGCAAGAAAAAAATGGTCCTTCACTTTTTCTCCGCATTTACCCAGCATTCTTTTTACAAATCCCAATTTTTTATCAGCACGACCGCCTATTTCTCGTGCTATATCCTTCCCCAGGACAGATCGCGAGTATTTTTTACACCCCAAGTATTTAAAAGGAATCTGCCCTCTCGATTTCTGTTTCTTTCACTTTGTAACTAAAGAGTAAGGGAATTATTTCTTTACCTAAAATATATTACTACACATTTCTTAAAATTTAATTCAAATTGCCATGCATCGCACCAAATCTGAATGGCATCTAGGCCGTTAGCTAAAGCGACTCTGCCTTCGCGACTTCGTGGAGGGCTCACGAATATAAGATTAGACCGCAAGACAGGTTTAAAATGTCATTATTTCCAAGAACAATAAGAGACCAGAATGCTTGTAATCGAAATCCCCCTGGAGACAGCTCGACACAATAAGTAGCAATTATTAATTATATAGTTTCGCCTTAACAGCGTAAATCATTGATTTTCACCGACTAATTTGCAGAACAGTGCCAATAACCGACCAGCCGAGTCCGACAGCGTTCGAGTCACGTCGGGGGTACCTCAGGGAAGTGTGATCGGGCCGTTGCTTTTCTTGATTTTTGTTAACGATTTGAACCGCGAAGTGAAAAGTAAAATTAGGATGTTCGCGGATGACACGGTGATCTATCGGGAGATATCTGGGGATGAGGATCGTTTTATTCTAGAGCAGGATTTAGATTGCATTACTAAATGGTGTTCTAACTGGGGATTGACTCTAAATTATAATAAATGTTCAGTGGCAAATTTCTTTAAAAGATCAACGGGATTTGCTTACAAATTAGCTGGAGGTGACCTAGCAGTAGTTGATACGGTGAAATACCTAGGTGTCACATTCACAAAAGACTTAACTTGGGGGACTCACATACGTAAAGTCTGCGGTCAAGCATATAAAAAATTGGGATTCATTAGACGCATTGTCGGCAAAAGTGACTCGAAGGTCAAGGAACGTTGTTACCACGCTCTTGTAAGGCCTCATTTAGAATACGCATGCAGCGTGTGGGATCCGAGTGAAAAAGGTCTCATTCGGGAAATTGAGAAGGTTCAACGCCGGGCAGCCCGTTTTGTAAAAAATTCCTACGATAAAACGCAAAGCGTCACCGAAATGCTCATGGATTTGGGGTGGGAATCATTGGCTGAGAGACGATTCAATGCAAGATTGAAATTATTAAATAAATTTAGATCCGCATGTTTCAGCACCGAGGTCTCGCAAATTATTCGTACTCCTACATACATTGGTCGCTTGGATCATGCATATAAAATTCGGGAAATAGATGCCAGAACTAGCCGACTCAAGGACTCCTTCTTCCCACGGACAATACGGGATAGCAACTGCAGGGTTATAGATAGCAAAAATTCCACTTGCCACCCTCAGCGTCTAAAAAATAATTAGTTGTATTTAAATGCATGCTCTTCCACTAACCTTATGTGTTTTTCTATAATAACCCATTCTTTCCGAATGACCTCATTCGTGTTCCGTTCATCTGTTTTTAAGTTTCCCTTTCAATCCCTCGTCCCTCTCCGCGGGGGGAAATTCCTGCTACCTGCAACGTTGGGTCGCATTCCCTGCCAATTAGACTCTTTGGGGGTAGAGTGTTTCGTGGTGCATTTTCATGTGGTAGTGATGTTTCAATTTCTTGCTTGTTGTGTCCTGGCTTCCGTGTTGTAGAATGTCTTTCGTGCTGCATCATGGGGTGCAGTTTTTTAGTTGTTTTGCGGTATATGTGTTTGCATGAGTATTGGATGAAGGGATTTTTGCATGAGTGTGTGCGCTGCTGAGGGTGTAATTTTCCGTGTTGTTTTTTTTTTTTGCATGTGGTATTTTTCTTTTTTACGGTTGGTGACCTAACACCCCCCGCCACACGCCCTTGCGGCGGCTTGCGGGGTATTATGTAGATGTAGATGTAGATGAATAACATTTCCTTTTTAAAAAACGGTGGTATTTTTAATGTAACAAACGTTTCAGAAATATCTAAAAACACTTGTTCAGGGTTTGTCTCGATATTTCGTTCATAACATCCTGCTCTCAGTCCATCCACATTATTAGACTAAATATGACGTTAAAGCATAGCACGTGTCATAGGGAGAGGTTGATATATCTCGTAGATCATTGATTTGCACCAAGTTTTTCGGGTGATTTATCATCCTCCTAGTTTAATCTTCTAACAGTAGCTAGGCTAGACCAAAACATGGAAGCCCTGGTGCCCTCTCCGCCTGCCGTGTTGTGATCATTGGTGCTGTGGTGTCATTTCAATAAACAGCGAACGAATGAATTCACCACTGCCCCACTCCACTCTTCAATCATTCATTCAGGATGAAGGGTGGAGAGAAACCTGGCGTCGGAATTATCCTACTACTACGAAAGGCGCCAAGGGGTCAAACAGCTTAACGTCCCATCCGAAGGATGGCGTACTCACTCAAAGTGCCCTCCAAAAAGCACCGCTAATAGGGATCGAGATATATAAAAATGTTCAACACCGCCGGGATTTGAACCCGCAGTGCTATGGGTCAGAAATTATTTAATTAGTAATTATGTCCATCCAAAAACCTACCTTAACCGGTAGATTACCTAATAAATGAATATATATATTTATAAATAAATAAATATATATATTTATACATATATAGTATATCCATAAACACAGCAGTAATCAACCCTAGAAGGTCGTTTTTGTATGGGTGATGGTAGAGTTTTTACCCAGTACTAAGCCCTATTTACGGCGTGTGAAATTCACACATCAGGGTATTAATGGGGCCAGTTCCGTAAAACACTGTGCCGGCTATGGAGATCCCATGAAGATCTGGTACCCGAAATATCACATAGCTTGTGTGGAGCTGCAGGTGCCCAGAATGCCTTGCCCGGGAATGGAACCCGGGCAACTCCGGTTAGTACTCCAACGCTCTATCCCCTGGAGATATATATATATATATATATATATATATATATATATATTTATCCCCTCCCCGGACTACAACCTTGACGTGGTGGAAGGGCTTGTGCGTTCCGATGACCCCTAGAGCTGTGCTGGCGGGAGTAATAAAAATTGCTCCTGGTAGGGTCACCCATGCCAGATAGGTCGAAGGTTAGGCGCCAGACGAAAGGTAGTCCACGCAGCGTCTGTTCCTCAGTGAGGCGGCTGCAATGGCGTCTGACCCCAGTGGGGCGGCCAGTAAGTGATGGTGGCACGTTAAAAACACTATTGAGGAAGGCAACGGGAAACCACCTCAATTATCATTCCCTAGAAAAATATGATGGACAATAGAGATATTTTGAGTCCTGGCAACCACGGGGCTCGGCCCAATCGGCCGTGTGTCGTGCCCGGCAGCGGGGGAGGCAAGGCTTCCGCGGTCGTCATCCCACGAAACCCTTGCAAGGGAAAACCAGCAGCAGCAGGACAGAAGACGCAGGAGAAGCAAACCAAATTAGTTAGAATAGGAACGTGGAATGTTAGGACAATGATGAGGACAGGGATATTGGAGAATGTTAAGCGAGAGATGGAAAGGGGAAATATAGATATTTTAGGTCTATGCGAGGTGAGATGGAAAGATAGCGGGGATTACTGGAGTGATAAGTATAGAATAATATACAGCGGTGGGGACGAGAGCCAACGAGGGGTTGCCATAGTATTAAATGAAGAGGTAGGAAGAAGCGTAGTCAACATAGAGCAGGTAACGGATAGAATACTACTAGTGGAGATAAAAGCAGAACCGACGGACTTAGTTATTATTCAGGTATACATGCCACCGAGCAACCATAAGGAAGAAGAGGTCGATAAGATATACGATCAGTTAGAGGACATGATCGCGTGTGTTCCTGCAGGGAAACATTTGATAGTGATGGGGGATTGGAATGCGACGGTAGGCGAAGGAAGAGATGGTGATGAGGTGGGCGACTACGGTTTAGGCACGAGGAATGACCGCGGGGAGAAAGCAGTTGAGTTCTGCAGGAGACAGGGGTTAGTCATCACCAACACTTGGTTTAGACACCACAAAAGACGCAGGTATACATGGAAAATGCCAGGTGACTCAGGAAGATATCAGCTAGATTATATCCTGGTTAGACACAGGTTTAGGAACAGTGTGATAAATTCGCACAGCTTCCCGGGAGCGGATGCGGACTCAGACCACAATTTAGTTGTTATGAAATGTAGCGTACGTTTCAAAAAGATAAGGCAGGGGCGGCGAGTTAGAAAATGGAATGTAGAAGCATTAAATGGGTTGAAAAGGAAGGAATACAAACAGGCGGTAGAGAAAATCATGGAGGATGGTAAAGGGCTTATAACTATCGAAGAAAAATGGGAAATGATCAAAAAAGGGTTGTCTAAAGCCGCAAAAGACACTATTGGAACCGTTAACGCTAAAAGGACTAGGAAACCATGGATCACGGATGAGATGATTACAAAGATGGATGAGCGGCGAAAATGGAAGAATATAAATACAGAATTAGGCAAAATGAAGTACAAAGAATTGAACAATAAATTGAGGCGGGCAACAAATAAGGCAAAAGACGCATGGTGGAAGACGCAGTGCGAGGATATGGAAAGTCTGCAGAGGAAGGGTGAAATCGGTGCACTGTACAGCAAAGTTAAATCGTTATCGGGAAGTAAGAAAGGAAGAGCTACGCTAAGAGTTAGAGATAAGGCGGGTAAGGTAATAGTTGACGCAGGAAAGATCCAAGAGAGATGGAAGGAATATGTAGAAGAACTGTATAGTAAAGAGCTTAGACCAACAAAGTTAGACATTGAAAAGGAACATGACGTAGAGGAAGATAAAAGGAGGCTAATCCGCAACCTGTACATGTCTCAGACTGCTCAGGTGCGGGTGGGAAACGGGGAGTCAGGATGGGCAGTGTTAGAAAGGGGTGTAAGGCAGGGTTGCCCATTATCACCGTTGCTGTTCAACCTGTATGCAGAGGAAATGATCAAAGAGGCATGGGAAGAACTCGAGGTAGGAATGAAAGTGGGCGGGGGATTCGTAAAATCAGTTAGGTTTGCTGATGACCAAGCTTTAGTTTGTCAGTCAGCCAAGGGGCTGCAAGCATTGCTGAGTGAATTGGAAATTCAGTGCGACATGTATGGGATGAGAATCAATATTAATAAAACAAAGGTTATGCGATTTTCTAGAAAGAAAAAGGCCAAGCTTAACATTAAAATAGGAGGGCAAAAACTAGAGCAGGTAGAACAGTTTACGTATCTCGGTAGTGTTTTGGACCAACACGGTCAAAGTAGTAGGGACGTAAGGAGAAGAATTGCGCTAGGCAAAGAGGCTTTCACAAGGAGGAGGGAGTTGATGACGGGGACTTTGAGTAAGGATGTTAAGAAAACACTCGTAAAAACTTTGATATGGAGCGTAGCTATGTACGGCGCGGAAACGTGGTCATTGAAGCAGGAGGATAGACGTAGATTGGAGGCTTTTGAAATGTGGGTGCAGAGAAGAATGGAGAAGGTGAAATGGACAGAGAAGAAAACAAATGAGGAAGTACTTGGTATGGTGGGCGAAGAGAGGGGTTTGTTGGGAGCAATCCTATGGAGGCAGGAAAAGTGGATGAAGGGGGTGTTGACCGGCAGTGGGATGTTGAAGACTGTGATAGAGGGTAGAATGTTGGGCAAAAGAGGAAAGGGAAGGAACAGGATAGGGATGTTGGACGGGATGAAGGGAGGAAGAAAGTACTCAGAGATGAAGAGGGACCTGATATAGAGTAGGATGATGGATTTTGTGTTTTGTTAGGAGTAATAAAATATTTGTTTGGTAGTTGTGTCCATCGAAAAACCTACCTTGACCGGTAGATTACCTAAAAAAAAAATATATATATATATATATATATATATATATATATATATATATATATATATATATATATATATATATATGGTACAATACACAGTAACACACAATATAGAAACACAAAAAAAGAGAACACTCACACGTATTTTCTTGATATTTCGACGGAAACAATCCGTCTTCCTCTGAAGATATAGATTACGTCTATGAAAGCATATATATATATATAAAATATCTTCGAAATGGAACGCTCTTCGGCGACACACAAATATATAAAAACACAGATGTAGATTTTTAGAATATAGAGACACAAAGAAAGAACACTCACAATTTGTTATTTTACGTTTCGACAGCACGGCTGTCGTCTTCAGAATCTGAAGACGACAGCCGTGCTGTCGAAACGTCAAATAACAAATTGTGAGTGTCCTTTCTTTGTGTCTCTATATTCTAAAAATCTACATCTGTGTTTATATATATATATATATATATATATATATATATATATATATATATATATATATATATATATATATATATATATATATTAGCCGGACGGTGTCCCTTCCCCTGTGAATGGGGTGGGACGTGGCGCGGTGGGGATGTTTGAGAGAGAGAGAGCGCTGTGGGGGTGGAGGCATTCGTTGGGTGGTATTCTGGGGAAAGGGGTGTTCAGATGGGAGCGCCATGAATAATGCATAAGGACTAGCCCCCACCCACGCCCCTGTTCAGGGCCGGCAGGGGGCGTGGGGAGGCACCGGGGCAGACCGTCACACCACCACCACCCACTCCAACTGAGTTTTCGGAGTCGAAAGTTTGCCATGGCGAAGTTCCCAACTTCTTTTGTTCTCCTTCCCTGTTCTCCTTTCCGTCCATCCCCATCGCTTCCTTCGCCTCCTGCGCGCATAGCAAATCATTCCAGGGGCGTCACGTCCCTTCAGGGCCGGCAGAAATTCCTCCTTCGCACTCGGAACCCTCGCCGTACATTTTAACCTCTCGCCGTAAGGGTGTCATCTTGAGTCTAGTTCGACCGTCATTGTTGTGCCCTGTGCCAGCAGTCACCATGGTTACGGCACCAACTGGACACCCGGTACGTGTCCTAAGACAATCACCAAAACTAATGACCGACACCACGGTTGGTGTCTTCAGAATCCTTAAAATTAATAAGCCAAGCACGAAAGACGAATTTTTTCATTCTAGGCCTTAAAATCTTATTTCAGAATTAATTTTCGAAGGAAACGTTTCGACCGAGAGCCACAGGCTTTGTTTAGGTATATCTTTGATCTACGTAGTGAAAATATGGTCGAAATAATTGTATTTTTTGAGAAGAACACCAAAACCCTTTGAGTTTAATTAAATAATTTACGTACACGGGTTTCTTTTACTTGTCACGGATGTTAAAATAAACGTTTCGACCGAGATCCAAAGGTTTTGTTCAGGAGTACCCTTACGGAAACCCAGTGAAACTATGGCGAAACGTTATTAAGTATAAGACCACACTATTGAGTAAAAATAATTCTTTTTCTGTTCAAAGATTTCATTTTGTCACAACGGTTAGTAAAATAAACGTTTCGCACACGAGCCATAAGATCTTTTTGAGATACACGTTATAACAATGCACTATATAACAATCACCTACCCAACAATCCAACAGCCAACAATCCGCGTCCCACAAATCACACATACCAACAATTAAACGTACCAACGAATCCACATACTTAGAAATAACATCCCAACAAAACACCAGCCAACAATGCACTATCTAACGATCACTTATCCAACAATCAACCAGCCAACAATGCACTATCTAACACTCACCTATCCAACAATCCACCAGCCAACAATCCACGTCCCAACAATCCACGTCCCAAAAATCCATGTCCCAACCATCAATGTATCCAACAATCCATATACCCAACAAACCACATCCCTACCTAACAATCCACATACCTAGAATTCATCATGTACGTATAATTATGATATCAACAAATCGCCTCCCAAAAATCACACGCCAACAATTAAACATTTAAATAAATCCACATGCCAACAATCCACATACCAACAATCCAAACCCAACAATCCACATCCCAGCTACTCCTGGCAACTTCTCCGGTTTTTTAAATTCCGGTTTTCTATGGTATATCCGGTTCAAAACCTCGTTAAAAAACACATCTAAACCTTTGAGCGGCTGCCACGGGCAAAGTATTCGATGTACACTGCTGAAAACTTAATCATACTTGAGGGACACGTGTACCAATATAATAATGAAAAATTATAACAATCGGACTAGCCAAACCTGCGAAATTTGAAAACAATTCCCGTTATTTTCCGAAAACACTCGTTTTCGGAAAATACTGTAATTTTAAAATAATTTTTCGTTTAAAGTATAACAGAAAGCGAGCGTTTTTTGTTTATTTCGGCGGGAGATATACAATTGGAGTCCTTAAACGTCTCGTAACCTAGCTACGAGAAATAAAACAACGAAGCAATGTGCAATTTTTAACAGTTTTACGCACAAAATTGTCATTTTTGGCCATATTATCAACACGAGGGCAATAAAAAATGAAGGACTTTTAGAAGGAGATTTTCTTCCAAGGGATGATGTGAATTTTAAGTCTGTAGTGTAAATAGTTAAAGAGGAAAAAATGTTTGATTATTATATGTGTTAATATTGCGCTATTCATAAATATGGCGCTAACATCACGATTTTCAATTCAACTAAGGATCTTTTCGCGTTCTTTGGACTGCGTAATATTTTTTTAAAAGGCTACGTAGTTTTAGACGATAGATTATTTACCAAGAAAATTTTAACACCAGACAAATTTAATGAAAAATTAAATACCTTAAAAAACAGACAAAGTGAGCAATGAACAAAATTGAAATGAACTCAAGGGGCATTCATACCAATATAATGGAAAAATATTATGACAATCGAATCAACCAAACCCGCGAAATTTAAAAAATTCCCTTCATTGACTGAGGAAACCTATCAAATACCAAGAATTATCATCGCAAGAATCCACAATCCAACAATTGACTATTCGAAAAACCGCTCTCCAACAATGCACTATGCAAAAATCCACGACCAAACAATCACCCTTACCAATAATAAAAAATACCAACAATTCACCAATACCACACCTAGAAATAACATCCCAACAATCCAAAAGCTAGTAAATCAACAATCCAACAAACAACTGTCCAAGGAATTCACTATGCAACAATCCACAAAGCAACAATGCACACTCCAACATTCCACTATCCACCAATCACTATGCGACAATTCACTACGCAAAAATTCACACTCCAACAATCCACTGCGCAACAATGCACACTCCAACAATCCACTATCCAACAATTCACTTTTCAAAAAACCACTCTCCAACAATACACACTCAAACAATCCACTATGCCTCAATCCACGTCCCAAAATACACACAAAACAACAATCAAAAATACCAACAAATCCACACACCTAGAGATAACATCCCAACAATACACTACCCAACAATTCAGTATGCAACAATCGACTACGCAACAATGCACACGTCAACAATTAACTATGCAACAATCCACGTCCCAAAAATCACACTTACCAACAAACAAAAATTATAACAAATCCACATACCTAGAAATAACATTCCAAGAAACATCCACCAGCTAGTAATCAACCACCCAACAATCCATTATCCAACAATCCAATACGCAACAATTCACTATGCAACAATCCACTATTCAACAATCCACTATTCAACAATCCACGTCCAAAAAATCACACTTACCAAAAATCAAAAACTAAAACAAATCCACGTACTTAGAATTAACATCCAAACAAAAAACTGGCTGAGGTACTGTATAAACTGCGCACGACACTACGACTGTAATAATAAATACTCAGGGTACACACAGAGATCATAAAAGGGTCTTCTATTTATGCATTTCTTTCCGTCGCATCTAAAGAAAGGGTGCGATAATGACCTAGGGTTAATAAAAAAACTTAAAACCCTAGGGTTCTTTAAATTCTGCACCGAATGGCCTGCAGCAAAAAAAATCGCCCTCAAGCGTTTAGCCTTCTCATTAAGGTATCTCTGGGCCAACAATTAAAATCAGACGAGAATAAGGAGGAAGACTTAATTGTCGGACCGTCTTCAACGGCCTAAGGAAACGGAACGGAAATTATCCCCTCAGGAAACAATAATTGTTACCATGGAGGACGGAAAAGGGTTGGTCCTTTTCATTATATATATATATATATATATATATATATATATATATATATGTATATATTAAGATGATTTCTTCAAAGTAACAGGGAAGTGTAGAGTAAAAACCCTGGACAGCAACAAACAATATGAGAACACATAAAAAGAACACTCATACGTTATTCCTTAATAATTTCAATAGAAATTAGCTCCGGATTCATCAGAATAGCAAGTAGTGCTACTGTTTCTTCCGAGGAAGACGGAGCTATATTCCGTCGAAGTAATTAAAGAAATAACCTGCGAGTGTTCTTTTTACATATTCTTATATCGTTTGTTGCTGTCCATGTATTATATATATATATATATATATATATATATATATATATATATATATATATATATATATATATATATATACATATACGCTTGAACAATAGCCCAACAGCACTAGCAACTAGACACTAGTTGCCTGTCTAGCTAGTGGACGGGGTCTAGCTAGCCACTAGCTAGACGCCAGTTGCTAGCTAGACCCATTGACCTGTCTCTGTGCTTTTGCGACTTTTTCACATATATATTCCTGATATCAAATGCAATGAAATGTGATGATAATGATGATTGGGGGGGACATTGTATATCGTGTCATATCACTTTGGGGCGGACACGAGATGATAATAATATGTTTTTTGGAGAAGAGACAGGAAATAAATAATAATAATAAAGCAAAGAAGAAACGACGACATATAAAACTACTACTACTGATAATTATAATAAGAAGAACCTTAATAAGAACTGAACTGCCTTTAAAATAAGAGGAGGAGGACTTCCTAAGGGTAGGGTGCTTTATTATTAAACAGTGGAAATGAATATAAGAAGAAGAAGAAGAAGATGGAATATATAATAATAATAATAAGAAGAAGGCATAAATAGCCATTACTACGAATTGACAGAGAGAGTACTTTGAAGAAGGTGTAGACAACGAAATCATTGATATATGTATAGAAGACTAATTTTAGGGCGAAATAAACAGTTTTTATGGTCTCAGTTCGCGTATATTCTGGACGGAGAAGTACATTGATTCAAGAAAAATTCTCATATACTCATATTTTTCTCTCAATTGTAGACCCTTCCTGATTTTAAATACTGGATCAATATATGAATAATCTTGTCGTTGAGGGGAAATAATACGAAAAAACCAATTTGCATACCCTTTCCCTTCCTAAGCTAACCCTTTATGACCCTTAGCAACGTCTTTAAAGGGTATTTCCGGCGGGGGAAAAAATTAGGGTTTTTGCTTTTCGTACGTCATCTGTTTTTAATTCACCCCTCCTTAATTCCGAAGTCCGCACCAGATGGCGTTGCGAGTGGGGGAGGGGGGGGTGTTGTCTTCCATCATGACGAAGGACCATTTTCTTCCGTTAAAAATCGCTAATTACTCTCAAAGTATGCATTTATATGTTTTATTGCGGGGGAATAAAAAAAACCACGCCGTCTGGTCAAGATTTAAAAAAGGGATAGTGTGAAAAAACTGTTTAATTTAACAAAAAACACGAAAATATTACGTATTAACGGATAAGAACGTATTTGAATGATATTTTCATCAAAGAAAATCTTAATCAAGCCAACTTCATGGTTTTACATAGTTTCCGATCTTATTCACATCTCAAAACTATTACGGCAAAACGAATATATATATATATATATATATATATATATATATATATATATATATATATATATATATATATATATATATATATATATATATACTATATATATATATATATATATATACTATATATATATATATATATATATATATATATATATATATATATATATATATACTATATATATATATATATATATATATATATATATATATATATATATATATATCCCCTCCCCGGACTACAACCTTGACGTGGTGGAAGGGCTTGTGCGTTCCGATGACCCCTAGACCTGTGCTGGCGGGAGTAATAATAATTGATCCTGGTAGGGTCACCCATGCCAGATAGGTCGAAGGTTAGGCGCCAGACGAAAGGTAGTCCACGCAGCGTCTGTTCCTCAGTGAGGCGGCTGCAGTGCCGTTTGACCCCAGTGGGGCCACTGGTCAGTAAGTGATGGTGTCACGTTAAAAACAGTATTGATAAAGGCAACGGGAAACCACATCTCAATTATCATTCCCAAGATTAACATGATGGACAATACAGAGATTTTGAGTCCTGGCAACTACGGGGCTCGGCCAAATCAGCCGTGTGTCGTGCCCGGCAGCAGGGGAGGCAAGGCTTCCGCGGTCGTCATCCCCCGAAACCTTGGCAAGGGAAAAAAAGCAGCAGCAGGACAGAAGACGCAGGAGAAGCAAACCAAATTAGTTAGAATAGGAACGTGGAATGTTAGGACAATGATGAGGACAGGGATATTGGAGAATGTTAAGCGAGAGATGGAAAGGGGAAATATAGATATTTTAGGTCTATGCGAGGTGAGATGGAAGGATAGCGGGGATTACTGGAGTGATAAGTATAGAATAATATACAGCGGCGGGGACGAGAGCCAACGAGGGGTTGCCATATCAATCCTGAGAAGGTCGGTTTGGTATGGGTGATGGTAGAGTTCACCCAGTACTTTTCACCCAGTACGATAGTTACTTTTTCAATTCCGTATATATATATATATATATATATATATATATATATATATATATATATATATATATATACGGAATTGAAAAAGTAACTACCATTGCTCGCATTCCGAAGTCAATCATACAAAATAATCACTTGGCAAGTACGTCTAGGCAACAGAATGTAATTACAAGTTCGTCACGCAGACTCCTTACATAAAAACGACCCTCGCGTGACTTCTGGGGAGGTTTTATTTGCTAAAACTCATGGAAACTTTACCCTTAAGGATATTAACAGATACACCATCGGATCAATTTCAATTAAAATCCCATTTCAAACCATTTTCAATTCGCCATTTTTCCCATCTTCAAAGTTTACCGACTTCCCGAAACATTCCTAATCGGTACGTACTACCCCAGAGACATCTGTTGGGTCCATTAGAAGTACTGACACGCTTCACATAATTTTGGGCCGTATTTTTCCTTCTTATTTTTTGTACTCAATGTCGCAATCTTTTCAGGAATAATAAAAAAGTACAAGACGCTACCGTTCAGCAAACTCTAAAGCTTCGTCTTTTGAATCTATTCGTCTTTTTACCCATCCGAAACTTCTTCGCTGAGATACACAGAAGGCAGCCTTGGGAGCGACAGAATCAACCGAAGAAATTCATCAACACCGTTCAAACATAAGGGAAAAAGGATTCGCGAAGTTGTAAAAGGGACTCTTTAAGGGTACTAAAAAGGGTTCCCCACGTTCAGAAAGGGTTTAGTCATTAGTGGGGGGAGATAGGGTATGATGTCAGAGAAATGGAAGCCTTTTTTTGATTTTTAAGTACTGGTTTCTCGTTTGAGGGTAGTAGGAAGTTCCAAGGAAACACTTTGTACACTCTGCAAATACCCTCTTAACCATTAGGAGGCGGTAAAAGAATCAATTAATGAGAAATCCCAAGGGTTAAATATCATTTGGAATGATTAATTTAATGACACCGACAGTATCAGTGCCATAGGGTTAATTTAGATAGACTGAGGTCATTCTACTAGATAAGTTGGAAACCTAATGCACACATGCTTCTAAACCACAAACAACATGACTTTAAGAAACACTCATGGTAGCATGTGGAAGTAACATTCTCCCTCAACACGCATGCGCAGTTTGAGGTCGTTTCATGGATCCAGTGTGTTTTGAGAGGCGGAAGTATGGAGACGTGTTCTAGTACTAATGGTAGGTTGAAACCTAATGCAATCACATGCTTGTAGACTTGAAACAAAATTACCTTTAGAAGCACATTTGGGGGCATGTGGAAGTAACATTCCCCCTCATCAAGCATGCGCAGATTTGATGCGGTTATATTTATCCAGTGTGTTTTGAGAGGCGTAAATATAGAGACGTGTTCAGGTACTTAGGGTAGGCTGAAATCTAATGCAATCACATGCTTGTAGACTTGAAACAAAATTACCTTCAGAAGCACTTTTTGTGGCATGTGGAAGTAACATTCCCCCTCAACATGCTTGCGCAGTTTGAGGTCGTTTCATTGATCCAGTGTGTTTTGAGAGGCGGAAGTGGGGGGACGTATTCTAGCACTAAGTGTAGGCTGAAATCTAATGCAATCACATGCTTGTAGACTTGAAACAAAATTACCTTTAGAAGCACATTTGGTGGCATGTGGAAGTAACATTCCCCCTCAACAATAATACGCAAATGAGGTCGTTACATTTATCCATTGTGTTTTGAGAGGCGGAAGTATAGAGACGTGTTCTAGTACTCAGGCTAGGCTGAAAACGAATGCAAATACATACTTGTAGACTTGAAAAAAAAAATGACCTTCAGAAGCACTTTTGGATGGCATATGGAAGTGACATTCCCCATCAACACGAATGCGCAGCTTTGAGTTCGTTACATTATTCATCCAGTGTGTGTTTGAGAAGCAGAAGTATGGAGACGTGTTCTAGTGTGTGCTATGTGTCAACAAATGCAAGTTTAAACAGCGTGCTGTCATCAAATTTTATGCCTTCAACCTCATAATTGTCCGAGGTGTAATGATTATTATCCTTTGAGGTGTCTTTTTGAGTTGAGAGGAAAGGAATAATAATCGCAGAAGGCATCGCAAGATCGCATTAAGGGGGAACAATAATAAGGAGGAGGGTTTTGTGTGTTTGTGTTCTCTGTGTCTTTGAGATGGCGTGGTGGACCCATCGTGAACACAGATTTATCACAGAGAGGTATTATTATCCCAATTATTGTTCAATAAATAATAATGAAGCCGACACCACGTTCCACATTGGATATATATTCCAATATATATGGTGCGACATGCGATACATACGCTTCTGATATAAGTGATTCGCCTTTGGTCATTTTTGAATATCAAATCTTCAAAAAGACGAGTTTGCTTTGATGTTTATATATCGTCTGTGTGGGTCAGTGATCTCGGACGTCCATTGCGCTAACTGGTGTAATCAAGGGGAAGGATTTTTCCCTGAGGAAAAAATCCGTTTTCAAAGTGCATAAAGAGTTTTATTGAACATTGGCCGAGACAAGACGCCAAGACGGGTTAAGATGCAAGGCTTTTATAAAGACCTTCCTATTCCCATCACCTGTGTTTGACGTTGATACAACATTGATCTTGTGTGCAATGGTCCCTTGTCCTTCTTCTTATCTAATCGTCATTATAATAATAACTGTGATCTGAATGATGATAATAGCTGATGAATAGTGAACTGAATTTATAGTAAATTATCAACAGTGCACACCCTACTAATTCTATTTTATTACCATTGAATGACACGATATGATTGGATGGATGGAGAGATGGATGGATCCTTGATCCTTGAGCTATTTTGAAAGGCAAAGAGGGGGAGATATATATAGCGCCGGTCGGAGATAAGATAGCTTCTGATATGGAACTCGTAGATATTTGTCTCTTCTGAAGTATATTTTTTAAGATTACTATATTTTGGAGTTAAAATAGATAATAGAGAGAAAGGTATAGCTAAGTCAATAGCTGAGAGAGGTATGTGAGCTATTTTGGAAGGCAAAATAAGTGACATAGTATATACAGCGCCGATCGGAGAAAAGATAGCTCCTGGTATGGAATAGCTCCTGGATAGATATTTACCTATTATTACGTGTCCACGTAAAAATGGCTCAATGGGTAAAGTATAAATAGAAAAAATAGAGACAGTTTTAGCTTGCTCTATTATTGGGATATCTATTGAAGCAATGTCGGAAGGAAAAATTTGGGAGATATATTTAGCACCGATCGGAGATAAGATAGCTCCAGATATGGAAATACGTAGAAATGTATCAATGCTGACGTATATATTTAAATATTACTATATTTTTTGGTAAATTATATATAATAGAGAGATGAGTTTAGCTAGGTTACTACTTGAGAGACATATATGAGCTATTTTGGAAGGCGGAAAGGGGGAGATATATATAGCGCCGATCGGAGAAAAGATATCTCCTGATATGGAAATCGTAGAAATCTATATCTCCTGAAGTATATTTTTTAAGATTACTACATTTTTGAGTTAAAATAGATGATAGAGAGAAAGTTATAGCTAGGTAAATAGTTGAGAGATGTATGTGATCTATTTTGGAAGGCAAAATAAGGGAGATATACATAGCGTCGATCGGAGAAAAGATAGCTCCCGATATGAAAATCGTCGGAATTTATCTATTTTGGCGTATATATTTTAACTTTGCCATATTTCTCAAAAAAGACTTCAACCAAATGATTGACGTAGACTTTAAATTTCGCGAAACAAAGTACTTAATGACCTTATTAATATATCAAATATTATTTGAACAGACCTCTTACTCTGAGCATTTATTAATTAACCAATCTTTCGACCATATTTGAAAGACCGTCTCAGGAACAGCGAGACGAGAATACTCATTCCACAACACCGCCAGACCCTAGGGTCTTATATTAGGAGCGTGACGATCCCCCCATACCCTTAATACCCTTATCCACACACTATTCCCCCTTCTCCGTACCCCTACAGACCCTCAGAGCAATGATTTAAATTAAGATTCATTTCCGAGAGTCTTGTTTGTTTCCCTCTGTGACTCCCATTGATTGGACTGCCGCCTGGCGGTAAACCTTGGGGAAACTTTTTCAAGAAGAACCCCACCCTTATATTCTCCGGACAAAACCCTTAAATGTAGCCAGGGTTCAGGGTTGGCACTTTGAATTCCAATCGTAGCAGGGGACAGAGAGAGAGAGGGTATACGAAAGGGGAATTAAGAAAATAAGGATAAATAAGTTCCCTTAACGATGCTGAGGACTCATTACGACGTCTTGAAGAATTGACGTAAGGTAAAAGTACGTCTTGAAGACATTTCTTAAGAGAAAAAAGAATTAATTGTCATATTGATCCCCTGATTAGTAAAATACGTTGTTTACACAATGCCCAAGAGGTTTGCATACATGATTCATTTACCTTGAACGTCTTAGTTCAAAAAAGGTTGAATTTATAGACGTAAAAATCACGTAAGAACATTTTGGATGTTAAAAAAATGATTAATTTTCAAATTGATCCTTTGATTAGCGAAAGACCATGTATAAACAATACCCAAGTGGTTTGCAAACGTGATTAATTTGCCTTGAACGTCTTAGGTCAAAAAAGGTTGAATTTATAGACGTAAAAATCGCTTAAGAACTCAAATTCAACACAAAAACATTCCCTTTCTTTATTCAATATCATAAAATAATCACAAAGCACACACAAAACCTTTCATAAACATCTAAAATATTACTTGAAATGAAATGTTTTTAAAAAATATGAAATTATCTTAAATTTGTCGGCTAGGTTAGGTTCATACCCGTTTCGAGTGTCAAGTATAGTTGGTATGAAAGAAAGCAGGTCATATACGAAGCTTATTCATAAAGTAAGGAGTCGTTTGCTTATATTTAAATATATTAGCGCTTCAGTACACAGTTTTACTCCTGCACTGCCATCTACTGATTCATTGAGAAGCTATAGCAGCATTTGTTTTGTATCAGAAGTCGTCTGCTTGTCTCTGTGCATCCAAACACAACAAAGTCCGGGACACAATTGTTCATCTTCCCGCCAGCTGTGAAGCGCATTGTTCTGTCATACGATTTTTGTATTGCAAAAGGATTGTCGGATGCAAATGAAATTCATCTGGAGTTATGGACCCTAGTTTATTGAACTACAGTTAGTCATCATTAGAGTGAAGGAAAGGTCAAGAGACAATGGTGCCGAGATATTTTAAAAATATTACGAACAAAATGTCCATTTACGAAGAGCCAAAGTGGCAGGCCAAGTATTCTGACCGATGAAATTGTTAGCAGTTATATATTGGTTCAACCATGGAACCATGGTGGATGGGAAGAAATGCGAGGAGATGAAAGCAAAGTTGGATGCTGTTGGATGGGGACACTTCACTTTGCCATCTGTGACCACAGTTAGATATTGGTTCAATGAATTTAAACGTAGGCGAACATCTGTTTTTGATGAGGAGCGACCAGGACGCCCGGCAGACGTGGTTATACCGAGGAAATCATTCAAAAAGTCCACGCCATGATTCTCGCTGGTCGACAAAAGAAAGTGCGCGAAGTAGCAGAGGCCGTGGGAGGTGTGTCGACCGGAACGGCAATTAATATTTTATTACATGAATAGATTGGCTAAATGAAAAAATGGTCGTCCCGATGGGTGCCGCCATTGCTCACGGTGGACAACAAGCTGATCCCGGAGTTGTCGCCACCAAACTGCATGGACTACGTTATGAATTGCTGCCGCACCTCCCCCGTATTCCCCTGATCTGGCTCCCTGCGACTTTTTCTTATTCCCTAAACATGAAGAAATGACTCGCGGGAGAAAAAATTTAGCTCAAGCGAGGAAGTCATCGAGCCGAGAGACAGAGGCATATTTTGGAGAGAGTTTGACAAATCCTAATTTTTTGGAAGGGTTAAAAAAATAGCCGGAACTTTGGGAGAAGTGTCTTTCTAAAGAGGAAACTAAGTTGAAAAATAAAAAAAATTATTTTGAAAAAATGGTTTTTTTATACGTAACACGGGTACTTATTGAACCACGCCCTGGTATAATGACATCAGTATCTGAACTCATGAATTAGGTAATGTTGCTATCTTATTTTTTAAACTACGGCAGTTACCTATTGTTGTCTCTCAATATCTTTCTTTTACAGTTTTTTTGAGGCTATAAATTTAACTGTTTCCGCTTTTGTAAAGGGTTTTTGCTTGTATTTTTTAATTGTTTTGCTATTTTGTGGATATAAAACTCAAGAGACTGATATGCTGCGAACAAAAAGCGCTGGATTTAAATTTATTTATACTGAATATATACTCGTAAAATTAATAATATTATTATATCAGTGTTTTATTAAGATTTAGATATACCTACTCGAAGAATGTTTATTTCAATCGACTGTACATAGTGCGCATGACTAATTTCATGTGTTTTTCTCGATTCGTACTATAATTTAGGGTTTTTCCTACTAAACCCAACCCTTACCTCACGTTCCCTGCCCCATTATACCCTGGAAAAACCCTTTTTTTTAAGTAATCAACTCATAACTACCTTTTTTCGCCTGGACCCAGGAAATATCCAATCTCCCAGGACACTCTATTTAATTAGAAAGAACACACTTAACAGAGATCCTAACTCTTTCCCTCCCGCGGCTAAGGGGGATACCAATCGTCATTTGTCCCGATTGGAAAGGGTTTTCAGGGTAAAGGAAAGGGTATGGCGATGAGGGGAGGTAGAAAGGGGTTTGCCTAAAGGGTTAAGAAATCTCCGTATCGGATTGTTACCGATGAAAATCGCAACCCCTCATCTCTTCCAAACCCTTTTTAGACACACTTACAAACCCTCAATTTGCACGAAAACCCTTTCTCTAGGGAAAGGGAAAACCCTTTCCATTCCTTCTCAAACAGCTCATACACCCTTCTTCATCGAAATGTTTTACGACGACACCCTTGGCAATCACTCAAAAACCCTGTTCCTCCAAAAAGGGGGAATACCCTTTCTGGAGCAAGGGTATTGCCCTAATTGATCAAATAATTGTCGCTTGTCGCCAACAAGTAAGCACTCGAATAAATTATGTCATTTCTTTAGTTATCATTGTGGTAAATAACGCTTAAAATACGAGTGTTAGTCTGATAACTAATGCAATCACATGCCTGTATAGCAAAAACAAAATGACAGAAGCACACATTGTGGCATGTGGAAGTAACATTCCCCCATCAACACGCATGCTTAGGTTTGAGGTCGTTACATTGTTCATCCAGTGTAGTATTTTGAGAAGCGGATGTGGTATGGAGACGCCGTTTGGTACTACAAACTAAAAATTACCTTCAGAAGCACTCCTGGTTTTGGCATGTGGAAGTAACATTCCCCAACTCAACACGCATGCTTAGGTTTGAGGTCGTTAGATTATTCATCCAGTTTAGCATTTTGAGAAGCGGATGAAGTATGGAGACGTGTTCCAGTGTTGTGTGATACATATGTAAACATTTGCGAGTTTAAGCAGCATTACTATTATAAAAGTGACTCCTACTGAGATTCAATTGTCGTTTTATAAGGCTGTTTATTATGTAGTGACGATGCTGTTAATAGGTCTACTGTCAATCTAATGGGTGGTAGAATTTCGTGGTTGAGAGCCTGGGAAAAGCATATAATTGTTGGATGATGAAACACGAGCAGCGGACGTCCGAGATCACTGACCCACAGACGACATATAACAATCAAAGCAAACTCGTCTTTTTGAAGATTTGATTCATAAAATGACCAAAGGCGAATCACTTATATCCGAAGCGTACATATCGCAAACCATGTAATGGAATATTCAAGGAACATGTGGACTTCAAGTTGGTGTCAAGAATTAAACCCTTGGAAAACATTTAAAGTATTTAAAATAAAATTATATTATCATAAAAAAGTTAAGTTAGGCGTTAGGGTACGTTGTCATGTTAACCTTTCAAAAACAGCACTGCAGTCTTCAACCGTTGACTATACTGCACAGAATATACCCTTATTACCCTTAAAATGCACAAAATATAACTCCATGTTAAGCATTACTATCTATCTACATCTCTGAGTACTCTATCCAAAAGCGATATATATTTTTTGTCCACTGTAAAACACCGATCTGCTCCTATGGTACAGGTCTGATATATATTCATTCGTATTTCCTCTGAACTGACCATGTTTCCGACCATTCAAAAACTTAGTACCACGTTTCCGAGCAGACAATTACTGAGTGCCACGTTTCCGTACTTTTGTTATCCACGTTTCAGATCAAGTTTGGTTTAGCTTTAATTCTTAACCCTTATTAAAATAAACATTAAGATAACTGACCATGTTTCCGAGCATTTAATTACTGAGTACCATGTTCCGAGCAGACAATTACTGAGTACCACGTTTCCGAGCCTTAAAAATCCACGCTTCAGATAAAGTTTGGTTGAGTTTTAATGTTTAACCCTTAATAAAATAAACAGTAAGCTAACTATGTCATTCCAAACGCTATATATATTTAAATGTAATTTATAATTGAGTATTCATTCATCTTGTCCACCTTATGACCATGTTTCCGAGTCGTAGATAAACAAATACCACGTTTTCGAGCCATACAAAAGTGCGCTTTAGGTGGAGATTCTTCTTCGTCAATTTTTATACACATTCGTCCAAATGATTTCCTCGTATAAGTCAAAGAAAGAGAAAGACAAACAGTTTTTGTCTAAGAAATGTATTCTTGTCTCGTACTTCTATTTGGATTGCTGAGAATACTATCGTCTTGAACCCTCGGACCTAAGAAATAAACCGTTCCAATTGCTCTAGTACGTGAACATCTGGATATAATCTTTAACTTATACCTTTCTCTCTTCAAGAAAACCTTTTTATACTCATCCTTTCCTTGATTGGTCGGTCATCCTAATTAGAAGAACTTCTGTTTACAGTTCTATGGCATTCATTATCCAGAGTTGGCGATCAATGTTTTCTCAAGACGTCTCTGAAACATCTTATTCCTGCCTTCTTAAGTGAAGGAGACTTTCAAAAGTCCCAGAATACGTCTTTTAAATTCAATTAGCTGACTTCTTCACCGAAACTAACTCTAAAACTCTTGTTCTCCTGTTTTAAATGAATAAATTTTGATTTGCTTAGAGAAATTAGGGCAATGTTTTTTTGGAGTTAAAACACTTCAAAAAGTTAGTATATTTCAACGCTGGACCATTACAAACACAAAACTAAGACGTTAAACTGTTTAAGATGGCCTAAACACGTCCTGTTGCTGAGGAAGTAAACAAAAACTGCTTTTATGGCCTCGAATTAGTATGCCCATGCTTATATATAACCTCGAGTGTGACTCATTCCTACTCCTAAGGATATTTTAATAGATTTAAAGGCCAACAGGATAACTTTACCCTTAATATAGAACTACAAGTATTGATCGTAACTGTTCACAAGTCTAACTAAGACAAAGTGTTAAGGATGGAATAGGGAAAGGAGCTACAGACATCGCCCCAAAAATATATTTCACATTCAAATTAATATGTTTAGTTCACAAAGGAAATTTTAAGATAATGAGGAATAAGATATTCTTAGGCAATATATATTTATAAGGATTATTTTCTTGCTTATATTAATTCTTCAATTGGACTACATTCTTACAAGGAGATAAGTTGACTGAGTAAGGATATTAAGAAAAGACTCGTAAGAAAACTTTGATATGGAGCGTAGTTACGTACGGCGCGGAAACGTGGTCATTGAAGCAGGAGGATAGAGGTAGACTGGAGGCTTTTGTAGATATAATGTGGGTGTGGAGAAGAATGGAGAAGGTGAAATGGACAGAGAAGAAAACAGATAAGGAAGTACTTGGTATGGTGGGCGAAGAGAGGGGTTTCTTGGGAGATATTACTATGGAGGAGGCAGATTAAGAATGGATAAAGGGGGTATTGATCGGCAATAGTGAGATGTTGAAGAAGACTGTAATAGAGGGGAAAATGTTAATGACAGATGAGGAAAGGGAAGGAACAGGAAATAGGGATGTCTTGTTTAGGGGATGAAGGGAGAAAGAAAGTACCCTGAGATGAAGAGGGACCTGATGCAGAGTAGGATGCTGGATTTTGTGTTTTGTTAGGAGTCGCAAAATGTTTATTTAAGAGCTGTGTTCATTCTAAAACCTATCTTACCCGGTAAATTACCTGAATATATATATATATATATATATATATATATATATATATATATATATATATATATATATATATATATATATATATATATATATATATATATATATATATATATAACCATAAACACAGTTATCAACCCGAAGGTCCGTTTGGTATGGCTGATGGTAGAGTTCACCCAGTACTGTAAGCCCTATTTACGGCATGTGAAATTCACACATCAGGTTAATAAGGGGAGGCAGTTCTTTCCACTGTGCCGGTTATTGTTTCCCGGGAAGGCCTGGTACCACCCGAATAATAATCACATAGCTTGGGTGGAGCTGCAGGTGCCCAGAGGCTTGCTCGGTAAACGAACCCGGGCCCTCTGGTCCGGTTGCTCGGTATTTCAACGCTCTACCCATGGATTACCGCGACCCATATATATATATATATATATACATATATATATATATATATATACGAGGGTCATCCGGAAAGTAGTACCCGTTCGTGAAATAAAGACACAAAAGTAAATATTAACAAACATAAAAAATTTTATTTGAAAGAGGATACTTTAAACTACTTCTCAACATAATCTCCAAGCAAATTAAGGCATTTGTCATAACGTGTGACAAGTTTCTGTATTCCTGCTGCATAGTCCTTCGCCGCCAGCTCATTGAGATACGCGAGGGACCCATCTTGCACAAATTTTTGCATAATGCAGATGGTGTTTAACAATTTCATGAACAATTGTTCGAGAAACATTGGGAAAATGCTCACAGATGTCATCAATTGTGACGCGCCGATCGTTCCTCACGAATTCGTCAACTGAGCTCACCAGTTGGTCTGTAATGACAGACGGTCTCTCCGAACGCTCATCGTCGTGTGTGTTCCCCCTCCCCATGTTGAAGTTGCGACACCACCGCCGAACAGACGACTCGTCCATTACATTGTCTCCATACACCTCCTTTAATTGGCGATGAATATCACATGGGCGAACGTTTCTTGCATTGAGGAATTTAATCACTGCCCTCACTTCACAACTGGCGGCGTTCTCAATTTTTTTAAACATTGTAAACAATCACAGAAACAACACAGGCAATGCTAGCGTCACGCAACTTGGCTCAGAGAAGGCAGACAACCCACTGAAGCTATCTGACCTCGTCCAGCGGCTACTCGCGTCGTCAGCACTTCATGCGGCACGAACGGGTACTACTTTCCGGATGACCCTCGTATATATATATATATATATATATATATATATATATATATATATATATAAAATCTTCGAAATGGAACGCTCTTCGGAGACGCACAAATACATAAAAACACAGATGTAGATTTTTTGAATATAGAGACACAAAGAAAGGACACTCACAATTTGTAATTTGACCTTTCGACAGCACGGCTGTCGTCTTCAGAAGCAGATTCTGAAGACGACAGCCGTGCTGTCGAAACGTCAAATAACCACTTGTGAGTGTCCTTTCTTTGAGTCTCTATATTATAAAAATCTACATCTGTGTTTATATATATATATATATATATGTATACATTTATATATATATATATATATATATATATATATATATATATATATATATATTTATATATATATATATTGAATATTTCAATATATTTCATATTTACATTATTATTATTAAAGCATATATGTCAATATTTAAATAATAATTAATTAATATTTTAAAATAATTTCAAACGCAATTAGTCATTCTTCTGTTTTACGACTAATTCCAAAATTATCCGGCGAAGCGCAACTGCATCGGCTACTCGATCGTTCCCTATTAGGATTCGTTTTAAGGATACGTGTCTGCGTGTGTGTGTTTTCAGGGTATGGGAATTAATTCCAATCCGAAAGACAAAAGGGGTAAGAAGGGTGTTCCGAGGAGAGGAGATAGGGTGAGGATTTGAATTACAAACGGAATTCTCGCAAACCGCGAGATATTTCGAGACCGCCTTCAGGAATTCCTGCGGTCACGTGACGTCGGCGGATGGGTTTCGAATTTCGGGATGTTTCAGACCCCCCTCCCCATGCCACAGAAAGGAGCCTTTTGTGTTTTTTCCCAGTGGCATTTGGGGAGGGCGCAATTAGGAACGCGGAGACCGAAACACTTTACGCAACTATGCACGGAGTTGTGAAAAAATACGGAAAAATGGAAAAACTAAGTCCGCCATTTTGAAAAGCGCAGCCATTAAATCAGCGACGTCACCCGTTGCTAGGCGACCGGTAAACAACTTTTATGTAAACGACTTATATAACCCCAAATGGCTGATTTTTGTCGTGAAAAAACATTTTTAGCGTGAAAAAAATTTCTATGTCCATTTAAACCTTTCCCAGTGGGCTAACCAAACAAATTAACTTTATATACATTCCTTAAATACCAATCTATGTCATCTGTTTCTCTGAGAAAGTGGTTAAAATGGCGTAAAACCGTTAAAAAATTTACATTGTGTCCTTATTCTGCCAATATTAGAGAGTAAAATTGAGAAATATATGACCTACGAGTCAGATATTCTTTAGTTCTGTAGAATTTTAGATGATAGAGTCATAATAATGTCTTTAAAAAAATTATAAGCATTATTATTTCAAGGAATTATGAGTTTCAAATATGATTTCAAGGAAACCTTCTTAAAGATTATCCCATATTGGTTTTTCTCTTACGTAAATTAGCACAACACTTTTGTGTATGTGTAATAATAATAAGGTATATATATATATATTAATTATATATATATATATATACAAATGAGAAAAATAAAAAATTCTAAAAATGGATAAAATGCCTTTTGAACACCTAAAACATTCATTCTAAAAGAAAAGAATGTCGTTTTGTGCATAATTTTTGGATTTATGGGCTCTTTTAAAAACACGGGAACCCTAACTAGCGCTTTAATTACTGGTTATATATATATATATATATATATATATATATATATATGTACATAAACATATATGTATATATATATATATATATATATGTACATAAACATATATGTATATATATATATATATATATATATATATATATATATAAAACTGGTTTTATTATATATATATATATATATATATCCAAGAGTATACGTACATTTATATACATAATACATATTTATTTCACATATAAATAACATAAGAAGAACGTGAAAGGAGAATGAATGTCTAAAACGAACACTCACAGGTGGATATGCCAACGTTTCCTTTGCCACAATCATCTTCTCGCGTTTCCGTGACAACCGCAGATCACTCTCGAAAATGGGAATGTGCGGTGGAAATGGCTCTGGATTGAACGGTCCTGCAATGAATCCATGCATCACATGAATACATTAAGCATTTGTTACCCAATTCCGTATTTAATATACATATGTTCTCATTTCAATTTTATTTTTAAAAAATTCAAGTGTTTCCTTCATGAAAATTCATAACTTATTTTTGTGGTAATCAAAGAATATCTGATTAATTTCTGATTTGTTTTACATTCGTGGAGTTTTAAAATGTCGCATTTCTACTCACATATGAAGTATATTAAATCCCCAATTGATGTTTTTAAATTAACATTGATGTTACCCTTTTCCATTAGAGTATAGTTTTGAATATACACCTTCGTCATTCAGAATCTTTTGTGAAATAATTGATTTAGATATTGAATTTATGTGTTTGTTTTGACGCATGGTAGAACTGTTTCTCAAAGGAATACGCGCCGAAAGTCACTTGTTAAAGATTTGTCTAAAAATTACTGAGAAATGTACTGACATCTGTTTAATCGGTGATAATGCTTTCTGAAGAAGATAAAATCCTAGTTTTAAAGTGGATTTAAGCGTTCTATTGAATAAGGCCAAGACCAGACACCAAGACGGATTAAGATGCAAAGGCCTTTATAAAGACTTTCCTATTCCCATCACTTACTGTGTTTTGACGTTGATACAACATTGATCGTGTGTGCAATGGTCCCTTGTCCTT
This sequence comes from Hetaerina americana, assembly GCF_022747635.1. NCBI lineage: Eukaryota > Metazoa > Arthropoda > Insecta > Odonata > Calopterygidae > Hetaerina > Hetaerina americana. The sequence continues at coordinate 747,258 of NW_027287041.1, read as the reverse complement.
CTTATCTAATCGTCATTATAATAATAATAACTGTGATCCGAATGATAATAGCTGATATGAATAGTGAACTGTATTTATAGTAAATTATCAACAGTGCACACATTAATACTGTCTTTTATTACCATTGAATGACATGATATGATTGGATGGATGGACATGGATGGATCCTTGTTGACACACACACACACACCAATGAATGACACCATGACACAATGCACACCATTCAGAGCACATTATATTCAGAGAGCACATTGATATGTTCGCCGTTGTTTCTGGCTAAATTAATAAACTCAAATCACCCCATTGATCATTTGATCATCACAATCCTCCTCCTTATTATTATTATTATTCTATTGATTGATCTTCGCCCCTTTTTGCGACTTTTTCAAATATATTCCCGAAATAAAATGCGATTAAATGTGATGATAATGATTGATTGGGTAGTAGTAGTTTTGAGGGGAGGCGACCGACAGCTAAGGTCATTTGCGCCATAGGGGAAGGACAGGAAAGGATGAAGGGTGGAGAGAAACCCGGCGTCGGCATTAGCCTACTCTTTACGAAAGGCGCCAAGGGGTCCGCGGCTTAACATCCCATCCGACGGACGGCGTACTCACTCAAAGTGCCCTCCACAAAGCACCTCAAGTAGGGATCGAGATACCTCTGAAAAATATTCAACACCGCCGGGATTTGAACCCGCGCCCTCAGGGTGGGAAGCCAGTACGTTAGCCCCCGCACCATCTCGATCCCCGATTGATTGGGGGGGGACATTGTATATCGTTTCATATCACACTTTGGGGCACACACGAGATGATAATAATATGTGTGAATGAAGAGACAGAAAATAAATAATAATAATAAAGCAAAGAAGAAACTATGACGATATGGAAAACTACTACTACTGATAATTAAATAAGAAGAACCTTAATAAGAACTGAACTGCCTTTAAATAAGAGGAGGAGGACTTCCAAAGGGAGTAGGGTGCTTTATTATTAAACAGTGGAAATGAATATAAGAAAAGGAAGATGGAATAAATAATAATAATAATAAGGCCATAAATAGCCATTACTACGAATGGAGAGAATATCATTGAAATGTACAGGACAAAATTCTTAAGAAAAATGAAGTTTTTCATTACTTTAGTCCGCGTGTATATTGGACTGACCTAGTCTGCCGCTTAACAAAAGAGCTAATTGACGACGAATGTTTAAGTGAAACATGTGTCGCCATCTGTCTGCGTAAATAAAAGCTATTCCTTTTCGAAAAATCAATTATATTCAAATTGAAAATTATTTCCAGATCCAAGGGTATATATATATATATATATATATATATATATATATATATATATATATATATATATATATATATATATATATATATATATATATAATTTATTTATGTATATATACGAACACACGAAAAAGTAAAGAAAAATATCTTTCCTTAAGACTGTATCCGATTCCGATACATCTCTACACCCAAAAAAATATCATATCGATGTATTCTACAATATTAAACCCCACTCCTCCCAAAGTATCATTAAACCCCACTCCTCCCATTGGTCTTCAAACGACAACCCATTATTTTTTACGATACCCCCAAGCCTAACAATGCCACCCTCGGTGTCATAAGATGACCCTGACAACCGTTGGAGGATGCTGGGTGTATCTAAGATATCAGATCTTGGGCGTGGTATTGCTTGGAAGATGATTGGAGAAGACAAAATGACATCATTTCCTGGAGAGGATGACCTTAATAATGTCTCCCACGAAGTTTCACATGTGTGAAAGACATATATATATATATATATATATATATATATATATATATATATATATATATATATATACTTCGAAAGATACAAAAACCTATACGACGAAAGCCAATACTTCCTTAATAGGTGACGCGACCGAAATTGCGCCAGGTCGCCATATTGGACGACGATTTTTTCCCGCAATCCACCTCGACACCATGGCCACGCGGGGGTGGGGGTCGCTGAGATGGACCAGATGTGACGTGTTGATGGCCAAGAGATTAGCGAAAAAGGGGAGAAATCTTCAAGAAAGCAACATATTAGGAAGATGGGAAATTATTACACATCTTCCCCATGGCAACGGATGTGTCGGAGTGGGAGGGGAAGGTGTCTTTGTGACGTCATGCCCCTTCCCCCTCCCAAAGAAATCGTTTTTCACGAAGGCAGACTTGTTTTTCGAGTTTTTCCGATGTTAAATGGGACTAAACTGATTAGTGTTCCATTGGAAATAGAAAAACAATGTTTCCAAATGGTTTTACGGAAGTATAGAGGGATAAACCATCCGATTATCGTGAGTTTAATGGAAAAAAGCATTAAAAATTGGTATTTTAAGCGCTCTATCCTCATAAAAAATTAAAATATCCGATCCCACGTTATATTTCAGATAAATGTTGCACCCAAAAATGTATTTTT
>NW_027287041.1:680151-744712 GCF_022747635.1 Hetaerina americana | reverse complement strand
GGAATAAAAAATATAAAGTTGATGTGAAAAATATATCACATAGTCATTCGGCTAAACATTAAAATAGATGGGAAAAGATATAGATGGTAGAACAGTTTAAACGTATCTTGGTGGTGTTTTAAACCAACACGGTCAAAGTAGTAGGGACGTAAGGAGAAGAATTGCACTAGGCAAAGAGGCTTTCACATAAGGAGGAGGGAGTTAAGATGAGAGGGACGTTGAGTAAGTATGTTAAGAAAAGACTCGTAAAAACTTTGATATGGAGCGGAGTAATGTGTGTGGCTATGGAAACGTGGTCATTGAAGCAGGGGGATAGACGTAGATTGGAGGCTCGTCAATTGATATATATATTAATGTGGCTGTGTGGGGAAGGATGGAGAATGGACTGAAAGAAGGAAAACAAATGAGAAAGTATAGAGCACTGAGTATGGATGAAAGGCGAGGAGTGAGGGGTTTGTTGGGAGATATTAATAAGGAGGAGGAAGCAAGAAGAAAGATTTGGATGAAGGGAATATTGATCGGCAATAGTGGGATGTTGAAGACTGTAATAGAGGGGACATTGTTAGGCAAACAAGGAAAGGGAAGGAACAAGATATAAGGATGTTGGACATGATGAAGGGAGGAAGAATGTACTCAGAGATGGAGAGAGAACTGATGTAGAGTAGGATGCTGAATTTTGTGTTTTATTTGGAGTCACAAAATGTTTTATTTGGTATCTGTGTCCTTCTAAAACCTACCTTAACCGGTATATTACCTAATAGATAGTCATTTGGCCTGGATGCTGGTATTAAAGGTAAGGACAGGGTTTGCCTAGGACAAAACCCTTAACTGTGTGTTAAATTCACAAGATGCCAGTAAAATAACAATTATGACTGAAAAAACGACCACACCACAGCTAAGGGGTGGAGCTGAAGGTATTGTCAATAGGCAACAGAATAGCCTAATGCAGACTGCCTTCTGCAGACCTTTATTAAGAAGATATAGGGTTCGTTCCAGAAGTAAAGCGATTCAAATTCCCATGCTTTTCCTATTAGCCAGAGCGGGATCAACCTACTTGCAGTATGTAGGAGAGATGCTGAACTTTGCCACAAAACCAGTCTCAGTGCTTTCCATGCTGTGGAAATGACAGGATATCAGTTATTGTAAACCTTTGTGTGCAGACTGTCACGAAAAAATTTGATATAACCTCTCGACTGGAAGACCTTGCGAGAGGTCACCAAAGACCCCTTCCAGGGTGTGTAACGGTCATGGCAGAGTTGCTGGGCAGAATGTATAGATTCCCAAGGAGAGTACTTTGATGAATTTTTAGTGTTTGCAAAAATCTTTTCGAGTAATTAGTAAAAAAAAAAATTACATTAATTTTGAAACTCAAAAACTGGCTGTCAAACATATCCTAAACAATGTGGCGTCTTCAAACTTTAAATATATGCTTTATAGAATGTGTACTCACTAATACAGTGATATTTTCCAAACAACTGACGCCATTTCTAGGTAAGGACGGGTACTTATGGGACCATCCTCGTATTCTTTTTTTTTTAATCACAGTCCCCTTGACAATCAATCACTTTTTGCATCCTTGTAAGAAGCTTTTTGATAATGGCTTCGTACCTTTCTCCCGCTGCATCATGAAGCCAACTCACGACTGCTTGTTGCACTTCAGATCCGATTTCTGGATTCGATAGTGACTGGAGACCAAACTGAACACATCATTACACTCCGGAAATGAAGGAACAGTCAAAACAATGGCATCAAACGACCTCAGCGAAGCCCAAATAGTTCAAATACAGAGAAGTCAGCGAGGAAAGGCTATGGCTACTGTTTTCAAGGACAGGAAGGGTGTTCTGTTCTACATCTACATATATACCCTGCAAGCCACCAAAAAGGTGTGTGGCAGGGGGTGCAGCACCAGGAGGAAAGGGTAAGGGAGGATGGGGTTAGGGTTTTGATAATATTCGTTGGGTATAGTAGTATATTTGTTGGGTTTCACGCCAAAAGGAACAAGAATGAACTCAGAAAGCTACTGTTAGACTCTAAATAAACTTGGGCAAGCCATCACCAAAACAAAAGAATGAGGTGAGGCACATCATGGGAGTGTATTTGCATCATAATAATGCACGTCCACATGTCTTCACATCAAATGACCAGCCTACTCAATGCATTCGGCTTGGATATCATCCAAAGGTGGATGGGGCGGCCAAGTTAGCCATTGGAATCAACAACGGTGGCTCCAATTGACGAGATGGTGGTGCGCAATAACCAGAGGGAATTACCCTTCATTTAGATAAAGGAAGGCCTTATAAAATGAAGAGAGAGTAGTGGCTACTTCTCTGTGCTGCAGAATATTATGTGTCGGAGGTCAATCAGTTACAAACAAGGTGTCTCCTCACCAAAGGAGTGTGTTTGCATATCATTACATTGCACGTCCACGTGTCTTCGCATCAAACGATGACCACCCTACTCAATGTATTCGGCTGATGGGATATATCATCGACCACCCTCCTTACAGCCCGAAGGACGTTGCCCCCAAGCGAACTACCACTCGTTTCCCGCTCTCAAAAAACACCTTTGGAGGACAGAAATTCAAGACAGAGGAGGAAAAATGCAAGAAGCAGTCGTCATAGTTGGCTTCGTGTGACGAGACGGGAGAAAGGTACGATGCTGGTATTGAAAAGCTGCTTCCTAGGATGCAAAAAGTGATTGATCGTCAAGGCAACTGTGTAGAAAAATAGCTAAATGCTCAACCTAAACACAACGATGTATGCAAAGTTGAGAGAATAAACTTGATTTTTCATTAAAAAAAGAAAATAGGAGACCTTACTTTTAGAATCGCCCTTGTAATTGCCAGAAGAAAATAAAGAGATTTAACTTGACAAAAGAATGTATGTAGAATGTGATCCTTTCCTACAATGTACGCAGAGTTGAGAGAATAAATTTGATTCTCCATGAGAAACAAGGATATCTTCTTCTTCCAATACAGCTTTGTGTAAAATGGAGTGGGTTATCTGTGGAAAAAAATATCTTTTAAATATGAGTTTTGAAATACATTCGCAATGTTTGGAACTTTTGTTGGGAAATGACAGAAAATGTTGTACATTTTATGATAACATAAATTATGATATTTGTAACATTGGGGTCTCACCGTGAACATATATATATACGAGGGTCATCCGGAAAGTAGTACCCGTTCGTGCCGCATGAAGTGCTGACGACGCGAGTAGCCGCTGGACGAGGTCAGATAGCTTCAGTGGCTTGTCTGCCTTCTCTGAGCCAAGTTGCGTGACGCTAGCATTGCCTGTGTTGTTTCTGTGATTGTTTACAATGTTTAAAAAAATTGAGAACGCCGCCAGTTGTGAAGTGAGGGCAGTGATTAAATTCCTCAATGCAAGAAACGTTCGCCCATGTGATATTCATCGCCAATTAAAGGAGGTGTATGGAGACAATGTAATGGACGAGTCGTCTGTTCGGCGGTGGTGTCGCAACTTCAACATGGGGAGGGGGAACACACACGACGATGAGCGTTCGGAGAGACCGTCTGTCATTACAGACCAACTGGTGAGCTCAGTTGACGAATTCGTGAGGAACGATCGGCGCGTCACAATTGATGACATCTGTGAGCATTTTCCCAATGTTTCTCGAACAATTGTTCATGAAATTGTTAAACACCATCTGCATTATGCAAAAATTTGTGCAAGATGGGTCCCTCGCGTATCTCAATGAGCTGGCGGCGAAGGACTATGCAGCAGGAATACAGAAACTTGTCACACGTTATGACAAATGCCTTAATTTGCTTGGAGATTATGTTGAGAAGTAGTTTAAAGTATCCTCTTTCAAATAAAATTTTTTATGTTTGTTAATATTTACTTTTGTGTCTTTATTTCACGAACGGGTACTACTTTCCGGATGACCCTCGTACTTATAGTCACATAATATCGTAAAATACAGTTCTTTTGGTTGGGTGGTACTAATGAAAAAGAAGAATCAAATCTAGTAAAACTATTATTATTTAATCGAAATATATATATATATATATATATATATATATATATATATATATATATATATATATATATATATATATATATATATATATATATCAAAAAACAGAACACAGTACTAATCAACCCGAAGGTCGGTTTGGTATTGTTGATGGTAGAGTTCACCCAGTACTAAGCCCTATATTTCCGGCGTATGAAATTCACACATCAGGGTATTAAGGAGGGCCATTTCCTTTCCCTGTGCCGGTTATGGTTTCCCAGGAAGACCTGGTACCCGAAAAATCGCTTTAGCTTGGGTGGAGCTGCAGGTGCCCAGAGTGCCTTGCCCGGGAATCGAACCCGGGACCCTCCGGGCAGCAGTCCAACGCTCTACCCACTGGATTACCGCTAGATATATATAAATACATGTATATATATATATATGTGTGTGTATATATATATATATATATACACTAATAATACGGCTGTTATCGATTGAACTCCGCGTATTTGAATACGTATATACATCTCTGTCTGCTATTTCGTAGGTTCTTCTGACGGTTTACTAGATGCCTATAGGTTTCAAAGAATGCCAATCGTATTATACAGTGAAACTACGATATGGCGGGATAAAATTCAATTTGAAATTCGTCCGGATTTACATATAAATCATAAAAAACATATATATATATATATATATATATATATATATATATATATATATATATATATATATATATATATATATATTTAAACCATAAACACAGTAGTAATCTACCCGAAGGTCTGTTTCACGCAGTACTACTTAGCCTTATTAACGGAATTGGGTGAAATTTACGCATTATAATAAGTACGATGCTATATTAATTGGGACCTGTACCTTAATACACTGTGCCGGTCATGGTTTCCCTTGAGGAAGACATCTGGTACCCTGTTAAGGTACAGATAACTTGGGTAGAGCTACAGGTGCCCAGAGAGACGCCCGGGAATTTGAGCCCGTGACCCGGTCAGTAATCCAACGCTCTACATGAATATATAAATATAGTGTGTGTGTGTGTTTATGTCTTAGATATGAAATGAGTCACGGTAATGACAAGCCTTTCACAAGCATACATGCATAGTATACGCTTAAATGTTTTAAGTGGAGGCATTAGAACTCTATGAATGCATCTATTACTAATACACTCTGAGGTGCGAACCTTAGATTATAACATTAACCCACCGCGTTTATTCTATAATCGATTTAAATGATTATATATTTAGTATCTTGTAAAAGGAAAGGGGGAATTATAACTTCGCTTGACTAGATGATTCACTGGCAAATGAATAAGGATGGATATCGTTGTCGAGTGATAAAGAACGGCATTTTTGAAACATTAAAACATCAAACATGTACAGGATCCATGAAAAAGCGTGTTTAAGTTGAAATTTTCCAACGTTTATCGAATGAGAATTATGTTTTTGAATGTACACCTTTATCAATTCAACTTCCATCTGTTTATTAACACTGTTTACTCCAGAGAGAACGAAATGAATTCGTATATAATCGGCGGAACAGTTAGGATTTCACGTTTTTGACGGTGATTATCATGGGATTCTGCTACTTTTATACATTAAGCGAGTCGGGGAAGTGTTTGAACAGGGAAAACACGAAGGAGGAAGTGTTGAAAGACGTTTTACACACCAAGACTTAGTGTTTTTCGGGCGCCAATAACTTCCGAACACGGTTCTTTGAGTTGAACAAACCATTGATGATGATTGAATGAATATGCAAATACATATAAATACCTTTCGCTAAACACGCTTCAGATTCAGCCAATCGGTGGGCGAAAGGCACACACCGAAGTCCAGCTATTCTTGAATGTGAGGGCGTGTCAAATCTATAGAGAGACCGTCTTCTTTTGGGATCTCACGATACTTTCGCCGTATCGCAAAAAGAAAATAAAATTCCCCACCCGATAACGTATCCCACCATGTAGTTTGCGTTTTTGCCGCCAGTCGACTCCGTGACGCTACAATCAAGGGACGTGTGTTTATTTGCCGGTTGCGATGGTAACTACGAGGAATTCAAATATATTCCTTTTTCTTGTCCATATCTAAACACTAAATATGTCCATTTTATCAACTTAAAAAGGATTTTATCACTAATATTTTAACATATAAATGCAATGGAGACATTCCTCTACCAAATACATGTATTCTTTTTATCCGTTAATGGTTTATAGTCGAAACAATGAGTGATAATTCATTATATTAAAAATTTTATTGCCAGTTAACCACTTTCTTAGTTTCTCATATCATGACTACTTCGTCGTTCACTATCTTATTGTGATCTTTAGGATCGCATTTCGCATGTATTAATTTTTAAGTTTAATCAATAATACGAGGGAAGATTAAAAACGAATGCACACACGCTTATAGACCACAAACGAAAACTAATAGCAAGATTAGGCAAAAAGTACATTGAAGTACCATTCTTACGTTTAAAATCGCATATTTATTCTTCAACATAGTCCCAACATTAAGCCTCTCAACATTTCTCCCAACATATAACAACTTTTTCGTATTCCGTCAATGACAAACTCTTCCGACTTTTCTTGAATCCACTTGACTTATTGACAGCTGCGCCTTCACCTTATCATCGTCCGAGGTGTAATGATTATTACCCTTTGAGAGGTGTCTCTTTGAGTTGATAGGAAAAGCATAATAAAAATCGCAGAATGGGGAATAAGGAGTAGGGTGTTTTGGAATCGTTTCAAATTTCTAAATGGTTTCGCAATAGCCACTTCAAATTGCGCGCGAATTGTGTGTTGAAGAGCGTTGTATTGTCATATTTGCAAGATTACTATTGGCTGGCCAGTCTGCTGCCATTTTAAAACACGACAAACTCGACTCCAATATGGTGATATGCGATTTATACGCTTTTGATATACGAGATTCGCCTTTGGTCATTTTTGAATCAAATCTCCAAAAAGACGAGTTTGCTTTGATGTTTATATATCGTCTGTGGGTCAGTGATCTCGGACGTCCGCTGCTCGTGTTTCATCATCAACAACATTTATTGTGTCTTTTCCCAGGCTTGCAACCACGATATTTTACCACCCATATCAGATTGACAGTAGACCTATCAACAGCATCGTCACTACATAATAAACAGCCTTATAAAACGACGATTGAATCTCAGTAGGAGTCACTTTTCAATAGTCACGCTGTTTAAACTCGCAAATATTGACATATATAGCACACAACACTAGAACACGTCTCCATACTTCATCCGCTTCTCAAAATACTACACTGGATGAACAATGTAACGAACTCAAACCTAAGCATGCGTGTTGATAGGGAATGTTTCCGTTTCCTCCAAAGTTTTAGGGGGAGAATGGGAATATATATATATATATATATATTATTATTATTATTATTATTATTACTTTTTATTTGCCCAGAGATCACAATACAAAAATACCAGGTGGGTGAAGTATGTACATGATATAAGGCACGTCAATGAGGAGCAAAGACACAGGCTCAGTTAAGATACATAAAAGAATAGATGCTCATAGTTACATAAGTGTTTGGTACAAACCCATGAACATCGGCTGTAACATGCACATAACAATATCAAATTCAGAAAAATCATTGATCACAAACATGAATCAGACCATTACCATTGCTAGAAACTAAAAGTATGAACTTACTGGTCGGGAATATTGTTGAGATATTCATCAACCGAGTAAAACATATTGCGTTGTAGATATCTTTTTAGTTTATGCCTGAATACGGCAGTTCCCTGTGTATCCTTGATACTTTTGGGTAGTTTGTTAAATAATCTGATGCCCATTTCATTGGGTCCTAATTTCAATGCTTTAGTTCTTATATTCCCATAATGGAAGTCATTCCTGCCTCTGGTGTAATGATGATGATAGGCAGAGTTAAGAGAATAGTTGCCAATGTTATTTTTTATATATAGAATTAAAAACATAATGTAGATGCATGGGAGAGGTAGCAAATTTAATTCATGGAAAATAGGCCTTGATGGAGCATTGTAAGGTTTCCTGGCGATGATTCTAATAGCTTTCTTTTGCATTTTAAAGATGGTTTGAGAAATAGCAGCTGATCCCCATAATATTATACTGTAGGTTATATTTGAGTAAATTTCCCCATAGTACAAATTGAGTAGTACAGTTTTACTTGTAGTTTCATACAGGTGTCTTAATAAGTAGCAAGTTGAACTGAGCTTGTGTTGGAGGGCTTTTACATGAGTATCCCAAGAAATATTTGCACATAGAGAAATACCTAGAAATTTGCATTCTGTCACACGCTCAATTGATAGGTCATTGATTTTTACCAGCAGATCATCTGATATGTTCTTATTGTGTGTAAAGTTTACTATTTTACTTTTATTTACATTTAAGTCTAGAAGGTTGTCTGTACACCACTTGTTTATAGCAAGTGTGACAGACTTAGCTTTTTCCACAAGGCTGGGATATGTTTGTGTTGATATTATTATATTAGTGTCGTCAGCGTACAACACTGGTATTATTCCATCATTATTTGGTAAGCAGTTAGGTAGGTCATTGATGTAAATCAGAAAGAGGAGTGGCCCAATATATATATATATATATATATATATATATATATATATATATATATATATATATACACACACACATATATATATATATATATATATATATATATAAACACAGTAATAAACCCAAAGGTCGGTTTAGTAGGTGATGGTAGAGAACACCCAGTACTAAGCCCTATACGGCGTGTGAAATTCACACATCAGGGTAGGGGGTCCGTTCCTTCCCCTGTGCCGGTTATGGTCTCCCAGGAAGACCTGGCACCCGAAAAATCACTTTAGATTGGGTGGAGCTGCAGGTGCCCAGAGTGCCTTGCCCGGGAATTGAACCCGGGACCCTCCAGTCAGCAGTCCAACACTACCCACTGGACTACCGCGACCCACATAAGTATATATATAGAAATATACATATATATATATATATATGTATATTAATATGTATATATATATATATGTATATATGTATATATATATATATATATATATATATATATATATATATATATATATATATATATATATATATATATATATATATATATATATATATATATATATATATATATATACACACATACGAGGGTCATCCGGAAAGTAGTACCCGTTCGTGAAATAAAGACACAAAAGTAAATATTAACAAACATAAAAAATTTTATTTGAAAGAGGATACTTTAAACTACTTCTCAACATAATCTCCAAGCAAATTAAGGCATTTGTCATAACGTGTGACAAGTTTCTGTATTCCTGCTGCATAGTCCTTCGCCGCCAGCTCATTGAGATACGCGAGGGACCCATCTTGCACAAATTTTTGCATAATGCAGATGGTGTTTAACAATTTCATGAACAATTGTTCGAGAAACATTGGGAAAATGCTCACAGATGTCATCAATTGTGACGCGCCGATCGTTCCTCACGAATTCGTCAACTGAGCTCACCAGTTGGTCTGTAATGACAGACGGTCTCTCCGAACGCTCATCGTCGTGTGTGTTCCCCCTCCCCATGTTGAAGTTGCGACACCACCGCCGAACAGACGACTCGTCCATTACATTGTCTCCATACACCTCCTTTAATTGGCGATGAATATCACATGGGCGAACGTTTCTTGCATTGAGGAATTTAATCACTGCCCTCACTTCACAACTGGCGGCGTTCTCAATTTTTTTAAACATTGTAAACAATCACAGAAACAACACAGGCAATGCTAGCGTCACGCAACTTGGCTCAGAGAAGGCAGACAAGCCACTGAAGCTATCTGACCTCGTCCAGCGGCTACTCGCGTCGTCAGCACTTCATGCGGCACGAACGGGTACTACTTTCCGGATGACCCTCGTATATATATATGTTCACGGTGAGACCCCAATGTTACAAATATCATAATTTATGTTATCATAAAATGTACAACATTTTCTGTCATTTCCCAACAAAAGTTCCAAACATTGCGAATGTATTTCAAAACTCATATTTAAAAGATATTTTTTTCCACAGATAACCCACTCCATTTTACACAAAGCTGTATTGGAAGAAGAAGATATCCTTGTTTCTCATGGAGAATCAAATTTATTCTCTCAACTCTGCGTACATTGTAGGAAAGGATCACATTCTACATACATTCTTTTGTCAAGTTAAATCTCTTTATTTTCTTCTGGCAATTACAAGGGCGATTCTAAAAGTAAGGTCTCCTATTTTCTTTTTTTAATGAAAAATCAAGTTTATTCTCTCAACTTTGCATACATCGTTGTGTTTAGGTTGAGCATTTAGCTATTTTTCTACACAGTTGCCTTGACGATCAATCACTTTTTGCATCCTAGGAAGCAGCTTTTCAATACCAGCATCGTACCTTTCTCCCGTCTCGTCACACGAAGCCAACTATGACGACTGCTTCTTGCATTTTTCCTCCTCTGTCTTGAATTTCTGTCCTCCAAAGGTGTTTTTTGAGAGCGGGAAACGAGTGGTAGTTCGCTTGGGGGCAACGTCCTTCGGGCTGTAAGGAGGGTGGTCGATGATATATCCCATCAGCCGAATACATTGAGTAGGGTGGTCATCGTTTGATGCGAAGACACGTGGACGTGCAATGTAATGATATGCAAACACACTCCTTTGGTGAGGAGACACCTTGTTTGTAACTGATTGACCTCCGACACATAATATTCTGCAGCACAGAGAAGTAGCCACTACTCTCTCTTCATTTTATAAGGCCTTCCTTTATCTAAATGAAGGGTAATTCCCTCTGGTTATTGCGCACCACCATCTCGTCAATTGGAGCCACCGTTGTTGATTCCAATGGCTAACTTGGCCGCCCCATCCACCTTTGGATGATATCCAAGCCGAATGCATTGAGTAGGCTGGTCATTTGATGTGAAGACATGTGGACGTGCATTATTATGATGCAAATACACTCCCATGATGTGCCTCACCTCATTCTTTTGTTTTGGTGATGGCTTGCCCAAGTTTATTTAGAGTCTAACAGTAGCTTTCTGAGTTCATTCTTGTTCCTTTTGGCGTGAAACCCAACAAATATACTACTATACCCAACGAATATTATCAAAACCCTAACCCCATCCTCCCTTACCCTTTCCTCCTGGTGCTGCACCCCCTGCCACACACCTTTTTGGTGGCTTGCAGGGTATATATGTAGATGTAGAACAGAACACCCTTCCTGTCCTTGAAAACAGTAGCCATAGCCTTTCCTCGCTGACTTCTCTGTATTTGAACTATTTGGGCTTCGCTGAGGTCGTTTGATGCCATTGTTTTGACTGTTCCTTCATTTCCGGAGTGTAATGATGTGTTCAGTTTGGTCTCCAGTCACTATCGAATCCAGAAATCGGATCTGAAGTGCAACAAGCAGTCGTGAGTTGGCTTCATGATGCAGCGGGAGAAAGGTACGAAGCCATTATCAAAAAGCTTCTTACAAGGATGCAAAAAGTGATTGATTGTCAAGGGGACTGTGATTAAAAAAAAAAGAATACGAGGATGGTCCCATAAGTACCCGTCCTTACCTAGAAATGGCGTCAGTTGTTTGGAAAATATCACTGTATTAGTGAGTACACATTCTATAAAGCATATATTTAAAGTTTGAAGACGCCACATTGTTTAGGATATGTTTGACAGCCAGTTTTTGAGTTTCAAAATTAATGTAATTTTTTTTTTTACTAATTACTCGAAAAGATTTTTGCAAACACTAAAAATTCATCAAAGTACTCTCCTTGGGAATCTATACATTCTGCCCAGCAACTCTGCCATGACCGTTACACACCCTGGAAGGGGTCTTTGGTGACCTCTCGCAAGGTCTTCCAGTCGAGAGGTTATATCAAATTTTTTCGTGACAGTCTGCACACAAAGGTTTACAATAACTGATATCCTGTCATTTCCACAGCATGGAAAGCACTGAGACTGGTTTTGTGGCAAAGTTCAGCATCTCTCCTACATACTGCAAGTAGGTTGATCCCGCTCTGGCTAATAGGAAAAGCATGGGAATTTGAATCGCTTTACTTCTGGAACGAACCCTATATCTTCTTAATAAAGGTCTGCAGAAGGCAGTCTGCATTAGGCTATTCTGTTGCCTATTGACAATACCTTCAGCTCCACCCCTTAGCTGTGGTGTGGTCGTTTTTTCAGTCATAATTGTTATTTTACTGGCATCTTGTGAATTTAACACACAGTTAAGGGTTTTGTCCTAGGCAAACCCTGTCCTTACCTTTAATACCAGCATCCAGGCCAAATGACTATCTATTAGGTAATATACCGGTTAAGGTAGGTTTTAGAAGGACACAGATACCAAATAAAACATTTTGTGACTCCAAATAAAACACAAAATTCAGCATCCTACTCTACATCAGTTCTCTCTCCATCTCTGAGTACATTCTTCCTCCCTTCATCATGTCCAACATCCTTATATCTTGTTCCTTCCCTTTCCTTGTTTGCCTAACAATGTCCCCTCTATTACAGTCTTCAACATCCCACTATTGCCGATCAATATTCCCTTCATCCAAATCTTTCTTCTTGCTTCCTCCTCCTTATTAATATCTCCCAACAAACCCCTCACTCCTCGCCTTTCATCCATACTCAGTGCTCTATACTTTCTCATTTGTTTTCCTTCTTTCAGTCCATTCTCCATCCTTCCCCACACAGCCACATTAATATATATATCAATTGACGAGCCTCCAATCTACGTCTATCCCCCTGCTTCAATGACCACGTTTCCATAGCCACACACATTACTCCGCTCCATATCAAAGTTTTTACGAGTCTTTTCTTAACATACTTACTCAACGTCCCTCTCATCTTAACTCCCTCCTCCTTATGTGAAAGCCTCTTTGCCTAGTGCAATTCTTCTCCTTACGTCCCTACTACTTTGACCGTGTTGGTTTAAAACACCACCAAGATACGTTTAAACTGTTCTACCATCTATATCTTTTCCCATCTATTTTAATGTTTAGCCGAATGACTATGTGATATATTTTTCACATCAACTTTATATTTTTTATTCCATAAATTCTCTCCAAAAGTTACGTGATATTTTATTAAACAACCACAATTATATAATTTGGTAGCAGCAGGATAAACTTACAAAAACTTATCTATTGCACTGTTCCAGGCTTCACTTTGTTGATGTATTTATTATCCGTACTGAAGGGCCTTTACACCTTCCATAGACTTTGATTATATGGTACTACGCATTTCACTGACTTGTGGCATCATGAGGTACAAATTTTCTTAACAAACACTGCAAGAATACATGTATACTCTCTGGACACTAACCAATGATCTAGATACAATTCAAGACTTGGTGCGATACATGGCAATTGGAATTAAATTTGAAAAAATGCGTAGTAATACATTTTTGGGGAAAAGATTAATACAATCCCATATAGTTACAAAGTGAAACAAAAAGAAATTGCGAGGGTAGATTCCTTTTAAATACTTGGATGCAACAACTACTCATGATCTGCCCTGGAGAAAGCACATAGCACAATAAATATGTGGGGTCGTGCTGATTAAAAATTGGGATTAGTAAAAAGAGTGCTGGGTAAATGTGATGAAAAAGTGAAGGAACAATGTTTTCTTGCCCTAGTCAAGCCCCACCTAGAGTAACGAATGCTGCCAGTATATATGGGATCCTCAAGAGATAAATTTGATTTCCGAATTAGATCGAGTCCAGCGGAGTGAGGGGGTTAGATTTGCCTCAAACATTGCTATGACCAACGCAGTAGCGTAACTACTTTGCTAGAAAATTTAGGCTGGGATTCCCTTTACACAGCAGCGTTTACAATATAGATTGAACTTATTAAATACACTTAGAAGATGGGTCCTTTTCCGATGACATCAAGAACATAATACGAACCCCAACGTATTACGGACGGAGGGATCAGGAATGTAAGATTAGAGAGAGATTGACTACAAGCCTGACAGGTTTAAAATGTCATTTATTCCAAGAACAATAAGAGACCAGAATGCTTGTAATCGAAATCCCTAAGGAGTCGGCTTAACATAATAAGTATTAACCTACAAGGTAGCGACTGCGCATGTAAAACTAGTATATTTATATATTTTTTTTGTAGGTTCCCCTTACCTTTCCCCATTCATTTGAAACACCCTAATCCCCTCATCCCTCACCCTTTCCTCTTGGTGATGCACCCCCTGCCACACACCTTTTTGGTGGCTTGCAGGGTATTGATGTAGATGTCAGAGTTGGGGTGAAGGCGATCAGGTAAGTTGGAGGGTTGGTTTGACCAATTGCTGGCTAGTTGCTCGGAAATGAGTGTAATGGGAGACGAGAACAATTGCTCATTACTAAGTGTCATGTAGGGATTTGCAATGTGTCTTCTAATCTCCGTTTGCTCAAGAGCATCCATTTTTAATCCTTGAGGGAGTTAATGTAATATTTCATGGATGGAATCACTGCTCTGGCCGAATTCCAGTCAGTTCTCGATCGTTGGTATTTTAATTTTTGTGACACTTCGCGTGTTCATTGACTGGTAAACTTGATATATCTCCCCGTCTCACAGACATCAAAGGTATGGGACCGACCAGCATAATGAGATAATTGTAATACTTTTTATGACGATCAGACAGGTCAAAAGTTCTCGCACCGTTTGCTATGTATAAATTTGTACCTGGTGATGCTACAAGTCAGTGTAATGCTTTGTACCTTACGAAGGCGGTTTAATAAGTACCCATGTTAGAAATGAAGAAACCATTTTTTCAAAATCATTTCTGTATATTTTTCAACATAATCCCCTTTATTAGAAAGATACACTTCTCCCAACATTCCAGCAATTTTTTTAACCCCTCCAAAAAATAGGATTTGTCGAACTCTCTCCAAAATACGCCTCTGTCTCTCGGTGATCAGGCAATGCTAGCGTCACGCAACTTGGCTCAGAGAAGGCAGACAAGCCACTGAAGCTATCTGACCTCGTCCAGCGGCTACTCGCGTCGTCAGCACTTCATGCGGCATGAACGGGTACTACTTTCCGGATGACCCTCGTATAAATGATTCGTGGGAAAGATTTCGCTAATCCGGCGAGGGAATCTCATTCGAATGGAATGCGTATTTGTTGGTTTTAACCACCGCACCTTATATGTATATATATTTGATGGTGAGATGTGTATGGGGTAGGAGAAACAAGGAAGATGTTGCAGGTGACCTCACCGTTCCCAGACAGCTGGGGCAGTAGGGAGTTGTCCAAGGTCACGTCGGGAGAAAGCAGGCAATCCTTCGCGTGATTTTCACGGCCACGGGCACATGAACAGCGCCGGGATCGTTCTCACATTTCAATGCTCAAAACCATATCTCAAATCATTCGCATGAAGTGGCTGCTTCTAATTTGTGGGGATAAAACATTGTCATATATAGATGGAATGCCATGTTACGTAGGGTTTCCACCACTTCCAGAGCTTCCTATTGATATTCTTGCCGTTTTTGTGCATATATATATATATATATATATATATATATATATATATATATATATATATATATATATATATATATATATATATATATATATATATATATATGTACACACACACATATATATATATATATATATATATATATATACATATATATATTTATATAGCTGTCCGTTGCTGTTCAACCTGTTTGCAGAGGAAATTAATTGATTGATTAAAGAGGCATTGGCAGAACTCGAGGTAGGAATGATAGTGGGCGGGAATTCGTAAAATCAGTTAGGTTTGCTGATGACCAAGCTTTAGTTAATGTCAGTCAGCCAATAGAGGGGTTGTAAGCATTGCTGAGTTAATTGGAAGCTCCAATTAACTGTTGATCCAATATCTAACTGTGGTCATAGATGGCAAAGTGAAGTGTCCCCATAAACAGACAGCATCCAACTTTGCTTTCATCTCCTCGCATTTCTTCCCATCCAAAAACAAAACAAAAAGCGAATTACCGAACGATATTGCTGTCTTTTACCATCTTCAAGCGAAAATCACGAAACACATCTTACACTCGAATGGCTGCCAAATCCAAACTAACCTATATTAAATCAGTCTGAAATTTGTTTCAACGTCAATTGATAGATGGCAGCACACGGTGATAACATTAACTTCCCTCAGGAACACTCTTTGTCATGAAACCAAGGTACTTATTGCACTGCCCTCGTACCATAAAATTCTGTGGAAAAGTAGCCTTCTCAGTATGTATACCAAACCCCAGTTTTTTCCCTTAATTGGAAGAGGTTAATGTCAGGCTTCTGCAGTTTATTGAGATACTATAGCTGTACAGGAACTCAGTTACATCTCCGCCTGTGGTGTGACGGTCGATAATAGGGTTAGAACGACCATCTTTGTGTCTAAACCTCCCTACAATCAGTACGCATTCTCTTTTGATAGTCTCTAGACTGTGGTTCTTCTGCTTTGCTCATTCTGCGAACTGTTATCATTTATTTAAAATTTATTGCACTGCATTAGAATTATCCCCAGAGTTCTGAAGTGCGAACCTTAATGATGCTTTTACTGGCAAAAAACACAAAGGTAAGCATTTGAAATTCATGTGATACTTCGAGAGGTGTACGGAAATGAAATTCACAGCCTTCCAAACACTGCACCTTAAAGCAAAGCCTAGTATGGATGTAAAAGCTGCATTCCAAAAGTAATAATTTAATTTTATTTAAAGGAATTCATTCAACAGATTTCCAGAAACACTAAAAATTCTTCAAAGTACATTCCTTCGGCCTCTACCGATCTCTTCCAGTGACTGACATGACCTGCAAGTGCCCTGGAAAGCATCTTCGGGGACCTCTTGTGAAAGGACTTCGTCATGGTCCTGATGGGATCTCATTTATGGATGTAAAATGGGTTCCTTTCAGGGTTGCCTTAATCTGAGGGAACAAAAAGAAGTCTGCTAGGGTGATGTCAGGACTAGAGGGGTGTTTGGCCAGGAAATATGCTGACTCAGCATGTTGTGGTAAGGCCTGTTCTCATGATGGGTTTGCCCTGTTGTCGTGGTGGAGTTGCCTGTTGTCGTGATGGAGTTGCCCTGTTGTCGTGGTGGAGTTGCCGTGATGGAGTTGCCCTGTTGTCGTGATGGAGTTGCCCTGTTGCCGTGATGGAGTTGCCCTGTTGCCATGATGGAGTTGCCCTGTTGCCGTGATGGAGTTGCCCTGTTGTCGTGGTGGAGTTGCCGTGTTGTCATGATGGAGTTGCCCTGTTGTCGTGATGGAGTTGCCCTGTTGTTGTGATGGAGTTGCCGTGTTGTCGTGATGGAGTTGCCGTGTTGTTGTGATGGAGTTGCCCTGTTGTTGTGATGGAGTTGCCAGGTAGCGGAAATGTCTTTACTTGTCCTGATCATCCTTTTTTAGGATCTTTTTAGCACATCCATGTAGTAGGCAGTTTTAACTGTCTGTCCTAGAGGAACAAACTCCTTATGGACCACTCCTTCCAAAAAAGACAATGAGCATTGTTTTCACCTTAGATTTTCTCATTCTTGTCTTTCATGGGCTTGGGAGACTGGTCGGTGCCCAACTCGGAGAGCTTTGGCATTTTGTTCCCGGGTCGTATTGAAAAACCCATGGTTTCATCACCAGTGATGACATTGTCCAATTCATCAGGTTCATTTTCAATACGTTGCTAAAGTTAACTTCATGAAATTTCCACTTGGTGGGTCATTCATAACATGGTTGGAGGGTAGAGGTGTACAATAAATGATGTCCTGTCACTAAGGGGTTTGATTCCATTCTGACTAATAGTAGTGGTGTGGTAAATTTGATTGCATTAGTTTTGGAATGCATCCTGGATGTGAATACAGCAGACATTTGGCTCCTGAGACTACTTTGATCGCCACAGCCAAATGTATGTGACTGATTACATTAAATCATATTTCCTAATGCCGTTAAGGGCTCATGATAAATAATCATAGCTGAGAACAGTTTTAATTTTTGGATTAAAACAGAAATGTTTATAAAATTTTTTTCGTATTCATCATCTACAGCTCCCCTGCCTGGTGTGGGCTTTGGCTTCCTCGATGATAAGCCTCAGTTCTTGTCCTTGCATCTTGTAACTCCCAATGCCTTCAAATCGTCCTCCAAATCCTCTAGCCATCTCTTCCATGGTCTACCTCTTCTTCCGACCCCTTTCATCTTGCTCTTAAGCATCACTTTGGGCGTTCCCTCATTTCCCATCCATTCTAAATGGCCCAACCATGCCAGCTGCAGTGATTTGGCAAATCTTACCATGTCCTTCCCTTCTAGTAGTTCATTTCTCCCCACGTTCATTCTAATTCTCCATCTCTCTCCATCCTTTATTGGGCCATAGATCCTCCTTATGATTTCTCTTTCCAATTTTCAAAAGAGTTTCTTCATCCTGACTTATTATATAATTAATACAATTATTTTTTAATTAAAAACATGTTTATTAGAGTTAAAAACAGTAGATACATCCATTGTTATCGTACAAAAGTGTCCAATCCGTTGGAAAAATTTAAAACAGAAACGGTATTCTTACGTGCATTGTCGTACATTAAAATGCATAATAATTTGGATACATGAAATATCACTTGAAGTTGATCGCATGGAATGATCAATTGAGTCAGAGTTTAAACTTTGTAAGACACGCCATTTCATTACTCTTTCGTACATGAGCTAAAAGTATCCAATTTGGTCGTCTTCCACTTTGCCCTCCTGAAAGCTGTGAAGGGTTACTTCGCCCGCAAAGTGCTTGTACAACCTCAGGTGAACAAACTCTCCATTACCCACGTGTACCTGGAATATTGAACACACAATTAAGTACAATGGTTCAAATGTTATTATCAAAATCATTACATATATATATATATACATATAAAATAAAACCATAAAAACAATAAACACAGTAATCAACCCAAAGGTTGGTTTAGTAGGTGATGGTAGAGATCACCCAGTACTAAGCCCTATACAGCGTGTGATAATTCACACATCAGGGTAGGGGGGCCAGTTCCTTTCCCTGTGCCGGTTATGGTTTCCCAGGAGAACCTGGTACCGGAAAAAATCACTTATATCACAATATATACATATATATATATATATATATGTATATATATATATATATATATTTTTTTTTTTTTTAAGATAATCTACCGATTAAGGTAGGTTTTTGGATGGACACAACTAACTACCAAAGAGATATTTTATTACTCCTAACAAAACACAAAAAACCATCATCCTACTCTATATCAGGTCCCTCTTCATCTCTGAGTACTTTCTTCCTCCCTTCATCCCGTCTAACATCCCTATCTTGCTCCTTCCCTTTCCTCTTTTGCCCAACATTCTACCCTCTATCACAGTCTTCAACATCCCACTGCCGGTCAACACCCCCTTCATCCACTTTTCCTGCCTCCATAGGATTTCTCCCAACAAACCCCTCTCTTCGCCCACCATATCAAGTACTTCCTCATTTGTTTTCTTCTCTGTCCATTTCACCTTCTCCATTCTTCTCCACACCCACATTTCAAAAGCCTCCAATCTACGTCTATCCTCCTGCTTCAATGACCACGTTTCCGCGCCGTACATAGCTATGCTCCATATCAAAGTTTTTACGAGTCTTTTCTTGACATCCTTACTGAATGTCCCCGTCATCAACTCCCTCCTCCTTTTGAAAGCCTCTTTGCCTAGCGCAATTCTTTTCCTTACGTCCCTACTACTTTCACCGTGTTGGTCCAAAACACTACCGAGATACGTAAACTGTTCTACCTGCTCTAGTTTTTGCCCTACTATTTTAATGTTAAGCTTGGCCTCTTTCTTTCTAGAAAATCACATAACCTTTGTTTTATTAATATTGATTCTCATCCCATACCTGTCGCACTGAATTTCCAATTCACTCAGCAATGCTTGCAGCCCCTTGGCTGACTGACAAACTAAAGCTTGGTCATCAGCAAACCTAACTGATTTTACGAATTCCCCGCCCACTTTCATTCCTACCATGAGTTCTTCCCATGCCTCTTTGATCATTTCCTCTGCATACAGGTTGAACAGCAACGGTGATAACGGCCAACCCTGCCTTACACCCCTTCCTAATGCTGCCCATCCTGACTCCCCGTTTCCCACCCGCACCCGAGCAGTCTGAGACATGTACAGGTTGCAAAGATTAGCCTCCTGTGCCTATTCCAAACTATTCCTATTTTCTGCAATATACTCATTAGTTTTTCCCAATTCACTCTATCAAACGTTTTTTGGAAATCTACGAAACAGACAAATACCTCCTGGTTGTGTTCTATATTCCTCTCGATTAATAATCTCATTACTGCAATGGCAAAACGCGTACCTCTCCCCTTCCTAAACCCAAACTGATCATCCCCTAAGTAATCATTTGCCCTACTCTCTCTATCCTTTTGTTTATGATCCTAAGAACAACTTTAGCTGCGTGGGATATCAAACTAATTGTCCTATAGTCCTCACATGACCTGGCCTTTACCTTTTTCGGAATAGGAACTAAAACTGATCTCATAAAGTCTTCCGGCCAGATTCCCTCCTCATAAATACTACGGATCAGCCCATATAGCCTCTTCCTCCCGCATTTTCCTAAACATTTTAAAAGTTCCACGGGAATGTTATCTACCCCCACGGCCTTATTTAGTTTCATCTCCCATAATGCCCTTTCTATTTCATTGTCTAGTATGCCTGGACCTAAGCTTTCTTCCTCTACGTCATTTTCTTTTTCAATGTCTAACTTTGTTGGTCTGAGTTCTTTACTATACAGTTCTTCTATATACTCCTTCCATCTCTCTTGGATCTTTCCTGCGTCAACTATTACCTTACCCGCCTTATCTCTAACTGTTAGCATAGCTCTTCCTTTCTTACTTCCCAATAACGATTTAACTTTGCTGTACAGCGTACCAATTTCACCCTTCCTCTGCAAACTTTCCATATCCTCGCACTGCGTCTTCCACCATGCTTCTTTTGCTTTATTTGTTGCCCGCCTCAATTTATTGTTCAATTCTTTGTACTTCATTTTGCCTAATTCTATATTCATATTCTTCCATTTTCACCGCTCATCCATCTTTGTAATCATCTCATTCGTGATCCATGGTTTCCTAGTCCTTTTAGCGTTAACGGTTCCAATAGTGTCTTATGCGGCTTTAGACAACCCTTTCTTGATCATTTCCCATTTTTCTTCGATAGTACTTAGCTCTTTACCATCCTCCATGATTTTCTCTACCGCCTGTTTGCATTCCTTCCTTTTCAACCCATTCAATGCTTCTACATTCCATTTTCTAACTCGCCGCCCCTGCCTTATCTTTTTGAAACGTACGCTACATTTCATAACAACTAAATTGTAGTCTGAGTCCGCATCTGCTCCTGGGAAGCTGTGGGAATTTATCACACTGTTCCTAAACCTGTGTCTAACCAGGATATAATCTAGCTGATATCTTCCTGAGTCACCTGGCATTTTCTATGTATACCTGCGTCTTTTGTGGTGTCTAAACCAAGTGTTGGTTTCCAGTGGGCATACAGGGAATGGGAGCAACGTTATACTAAGTGTGTGGCAGCTCAAGGAGCACACTTTGAAGATTATTAAGTTGATGTAAGTAAATCGTCAATGAAATTCTTGTAAAAAAACAGTCCTACCACTTTTGGGTACGACCCTGTATACGTGTGAGTGTGTGTGTAAAACCCTGTTTGATAAATATAAGCAGACTGAGGCTTTAATTTGCAAAATTTACAGTCTACATCGAAGATTTTGTAGTCCTTCCTTCTTTAAATCACTATGTCCATTCGTAGACTTATTCCTTCATTATGAGGGTAGAGAGAGAAACTTAACATTTCCACAACATAGATATAACATTATACGACCATGGTTTCAATTGCAGAGCATTATCGAAACCATGTTGGTGAAATATTTAATCTTTATGGTGGTAATGTTAAGTTACTATCTCTACCCTAATAACGAAGGAATTCCTCAGAGTTAAACCCGAAACTATAATTTTTATAGCGTCTTCTTTTCATGCACTGTTTAAAGCAACCTCCTTTGAAGTCCTCTTTGGCGGTAGTTAGGTTTTTTAATTTTCTCATGTCGTTCTTTGCTTAATTTATTGTCTCTCTTCTCTACACATGTCATCTTGTGCTTAAGTGATGATATAATGTCCCATCCTCCTCTTATTTAAAGGAAGTTCAGTTCTCATTAAGGTTCTTCTTATTTAATTATCAGTAGTAGTAGTTTCCTATATCGTCGTTTCTTCTTTGCTTTATTATTAATATTTATTGTCTGCCTCTTCTCCAACAAACATATTATTATCATCTCGTGTGCCCCAAAGTGTGATATGACACGTACAATGTCCCCCCCAAATCATCATTATCATCACAGATTTCATTGCATTTTATATCGGGAATATATGTATGAAAAAGTCACAAAAAGGGGCAAAGATCTATTAAGAATATGATAATAATAATGAGGAGGATTGTGATGATCATAGGATCAAAGGTGATTTGATTTAATTAATTGCCAGAAACAACGGCGAACATATCAATGTGCTCTCTGGATAATGTGCTCTGAATGGTGTGCATTGTGTCATGGTGTCATTCATTGGTGTGTGTGTCATCAAAGGATCCATCCATCTCTCTATCCATCCAATCATCGTGTCATTCAATGATAATGAAATAGTATTAGCGTGTGTGCACTGTTGATAATTTACTATAAATTCAATTCTACATAATTCAACAGCCATTATCATTCGGATCACAGTTATTATTACAATGACGATTAGATAAGAAGAAGGACAAGGGACCATTGCACACACGATCAATGTTGTATCAACGTCAAACACAGAAGGTGATGGGAATAGGAAGGTCTTTATAAAGGCCTTTGCGTCTTAATCCGTCTTGGCGTCTTGTCTCAGCCATCTTCAGTGAAACCCTTAATCCACCTTGAAAACTTGGATGTATTCTTCTTCAGAAAGCATTATCTCCATATAAACAGCTGTCAGTACGTTTCAGTAGTAATTTCTTATGATAACTTTTACCACCATACTTTACCATAAAAACTTGATATGTTGATTCATTGCTCTGTGATTTCTTCATTTTCAATGACAAACAGTGAAAACAAGAAAGAACAACAGAAACTATAACATAACTGGCAATACCATATGCACAGCTGGAAGATCCCCCAAAGCACACAGATGGCTCCTCATTGGTTTGCTCCGGCAACTAGCGACTAGCTAATGGGCGGGGGAGGCTATATAGTTCACATCATGGCTCGCATATTGCTACAGTTTGCGTACTTATTGGGTAGGCCCCTTGTATGTATGTCTGTATATTTATATATATACATGCATATATATATATATATTTATATATATACATATATATATATATATATATATATATATATATATATATATATATATATATATATATATACATACATACATACATACATATATATATATATATATATATATATATATATATATATATATATATATATATATATATACATAATAATTGGCTGACACAACATAACACAAATAGAAAAGAATAGACACATATAAAAGAACACTTACACGGTAAATTGTTCGAGCTTTCGGCCCTCTCAGGGGCCTTCTTCAAGAGAGACTCTCTCTTGAAGAAGGCCCCTGAGAGGGCCGAAAGCTCGAACAATTTACCGTGTAAGTGTTCTCTTATATGTGTCTATTCTTTTCTATTTGTGTTATGTTGTGTCAGCCAATTATTGTGCCGCTCGTATGAGTTTTTCCGTACAATCGTTATATATATACATATATACATATATATATATATATATATATATATATATATACATACATATATATATATATATATATATATATATATATATATATATATATATATATATATATATATATATATATATATATATATATATATATATAACATATATATACATATACATCAATATATATATATATAAAAAACCTAACTACCGCCAAAGAGGACTTCAAAGGAGGTTGCTTTAAACAGTGCATGAAAAGAAGACGCTATAAAAATTATAGTTTCGGGTTTAACTCTGTGGAATTCCTTCGTTATTAGGGTAGAGATAGTAACTTAACATTACCACCATAAAGATTAAATATTTCACCAACATGGTTTCGATAATGCTCTGCAATTGAAACCATGGTCGTATAATGTTATATCTATGTTGTGGAAATGTTAAGTTTCTCTCTCTACCCTCATAATGAAGGAATAAGTCTACGAATGGACATAGTGATTTAAAGAAGGAAGGACTACAAAATCTTCGATGTAGACAGTAAATTTTGCAAATTAAAGCCTCAGTTTGCTTATATTTATCAAACAGGGTTTTACACACACACTCACGCGTATACAGGGTCGTACCCAAAAGTGGTAGGACTGATTTTTTTACAAGAATTTCATTGACGATATACTTACATCGACTTAATAATCTTCAAAGTGTGCTCCTTGAGCTGCTACACACTTAGTATAACGTTGCTCCCATTCCCTGTACAACCGCTGGAAATTTTCTTTGGGGATGCCGTTGATGACCCTGGTCGAAGCCTCTTGAACGGCCTCTATCGAGTCAAAACGTCGTCCCTTGAGCTGTCTTTTCATCAGGGGGAAGAAGAAGAAGTCCGGTGGTGCCAGATCGGGAGAATAGGGCGGGTGCGGCAAAGTGGCACCATGGCAGAATTTTCGGCACCATCTTGGCGCACATCTTGCGTATGGCCAAATCCTGTGAAATAATGCGTTGGATGTTGGATGCAGACAGACCCAACTGGTCTGCAATTTCTTCACTGGTTAAGCGTCGGTCTGTGTTCAGCAGTGTCCTCACTCTGTCCACATTCGTGTCGGGTCTTGCCGTCGACGGCCGTCCGGAGCGATGGTCGTCTTCAACGAGCTCCCTACCCTCTTCAAACAACTTGTGCCACTCAAAAACTGTGGAACGGCTTAAGGCAGTGTCCCCATAAGCCTGCTTGATCATATCGAGGGTCTCAGTTGCCGTCTTCCCGAGTTTCGCACAAAACTTCACAGAAGAACGTTGCTCTAAATTCAGATTCATTTTGTTTTTCGACGCGGACAAAAAACTTGCTTCACTAAAAACGGTGTCCTCACTCAACGACAGCCCGCAGGCGACTGAGGTTGGTGTCGGTCTGTTGCTAAGAGCCCCTTCCAGCATACCCTGCCAGGCAGACCCCCCTCCACCGTTCCGTTCACGCCAGAGAAAATCAGTCCTACCACTTTTGGGTACGACCCTGTATATTAATACACCTTCATAAATAAAGCTGATATTTCTGATATTAGGCACTGTGAGTCCTTCAATGCATTATTTACCTTGACAAAGTAGTTTTTCCCCGCAACAACCTGACTGCAAAATGATTTTGCATCGAATTCACCGAAGGTTCGACCAGCTTTCTCTTCCACCGTGGGTCTCACGAATGCCACCAGATCCTTGACTTCCGTTGTCACCTCCCGAACATCGCCAACGCCCCCACATCTGTTCTTCATTCTGTCACGGTCAAAAAGAAAATCCATTGATACGACAACCGTTTCAGGGCATACCCTGATAAAATTACATTTTGACATCCTCCTGAAATTGTTCTATATTTCATTATCATTCAACAGTGAAATACGGAGCCGACTAGATCGCGAGCTACTCTCTAAAGACTCAGAAACAATCCCAGAATGGTGCAAGGAATGGGGATTAATGCTTAATATATATACAAATGCACAGTTTTGAATATATATATATATATATATATATATATATATTTTTACACACACACACACATATATATATATATATATATATGTATATTTGTGTGTGTGTAAATATATATATATATATATATATTTTTACACACACACACATATATATATATATATATATATATGTGTGTGTGTGTGTGTAAATATATATATATATATATATATATATATATATATATATATATATATATATATATATATATATATATATATATAAATCTTTATCGGGAAGTAAGAAAGGGAGATCTATGCTAACAGTTACAGATAAGGCAGGTGAGATAATAGTTGACACAGGAAAGATCCATGAGAGATGGAAGGAGTATATACCTGTAGAAGAACTATATAGTAAAGAACTTCAAACAACAAAGTTAGACATTGAGAAAGGATATGATGTAGAGGAAGATAGCTTAGGTTCAGGCATACCAGACGATGAAATAGAAAGGAAATTAAGGGAGATGAAACTAAATAAGGCCGTGATGGTGGAGAACATTCCCTTAGCGGAACTACTCAAATGTTTAGGAAAATGTGGGAGGAAGAGGCTATATCGGCTGATCCGTAGTATTTATGAGGAAGGTATCTGGCCGGAAGACTTAGTGAGATCAGTTGTAGTTCCTATTCTGAAAAAGGTAAAGGCTACATCATGTGAGGACTACAGGACAATAAGTTTGATATCCCAAGCAGCTTAAGTGGTTCTCAGGATCGTAAACAAGAGGATAGAGAGTAGGGCAAATGATTACTTAGGTGATGATCAGTTTGGGTTTAGGAAGGGGAGCGGTACACGTGATGCCATTGCAGTAATGAGATTATTAATCGAGAGGAATATAGAATACGATCAGGAGGTATTTGCCTGTTTCGTAGATTTCAAAAAAGCGTTTGATAGAGTGAATTGGGAAAAACTAACGAGTGTATTGCAGAAAATAGGAATAGATTGGAGGGAAAGGATGCTAATCCGCAACCTGTACATGTCTCAGACTGCTCAGGTGCGGGTGGGGAACGGGGAGTCCGGTTGGGCAGTGTTAGGAAGAGGTGTAAGGCAGGGGGTGTCCATTATCACCGCTGCTGTTCAACCCGTATGCAGAGGATATGATCGAAGAGGCATGGGAAGAACTGGAGGTAGGAATGAAAGTGGACGGGGAATTCATTTAAAATCAGTTAGGTTCGCGGAAGACCAAGCTTTCATTTGTCAGTCAGCCAAGGGATTTCAAGCATGGCTGAGTGAATTGGAAGTTCAGTGCGACAGATATGGGATGAGACCACAAAGATAAAATAAGGGAGATAGATTCCATTATACAAACACTCATTCTTTCCCCAGAACAAACAGGAATTATAATGGCAGTAAGAAACTGAATTCACTTTAGATGTATTAAAAACATTGAATCTACAAGTCGGAACAAAATTAAACATTGCAAAGACATCAGGTATACGTATTGTAGGCGCTTTTGTATGTTAGTTGGTAGTTTAAGTGCTCGCGCGTGTGTTGGGTTGTAACGGTTTCTGCATGAATATAAAATACCATGTTTTATTTGCATATGGTATAAATTTGTGGCTTTCGAATGCGGTTTTTTTTTACTTTCTTAATTACGTTTGGTTTCCTAACACCCCCCGCCACACGCCTTTGCGGCTGCTTGCGGGGTATTGAGTAGATGTAAATGAATATTTACGTCAGTTGGCAACCCTTTGTTGAGAAAACTGCTCGCATTTTGAAATGTGCTACAAGTCGGATGTAAATGCACACATAGGTAATGTTCAACTAAGTAACAACTCCTAATCACAAAGTTATGTAGTTACTGGGTGAGGTGACTCACATGAGGTCTTCTGCGACATACACGAGTAAATCAACTCCGAATGCTAAGTTTACGTATTAACTTCTCCACAAACAAGTGATTAAAAGAATGTTCAACTTAATACCGACAGGATACCATTTTCAATTTAAAAATAATGTACAGCAGTTATCATACATCGGAAGATTAACAAGAGCTCGAACCTTTCCTCTGTATCATATTTATCTAGCACGATTATTCTTACGCGAAGAAGAATGATAATTATTCGTTTGACCAAGTAGGTGAAGTAATAGCAGTTTCACATTAACTGTTGATCGTAACATCTCTCAATTCAAATGCAAATACGACTGACGTGCAATTCACACATCAGTTTCAACATCAAACACACTTGTATGAATGCATTTAAAGCAATTAATTCCACTGATACATAAGAGTATTCTGGGTTTTATCAGCATTCATACGTCAATGACTACAGTAGAACAAATCCAAAACCTTACCAGATCACTTAGTAGCATCACTGTAGTTAATAGTTATAAGGTTTAGTAGTTACACTCAAATTATGTGCAGTGAAACAGGCGATAACTTCTCCATTAGAGTAGGAACTGAATGATTGTGTTGAAACTTACGTTTTCACTTGGTTTTCAAAGCGGAATCTTGTCTTCTTAGCGGGAGAGTTTGAGATATTCTCCTGTAAGACTAGAGTTTAGTTGTATCACTCAAGTTATTTGTAATGAATCTGGCAATAACTTCTCCAACAGAGAAGGAACTGAATGATTAAGTTTAAACTTACTTTTTCGCTTGGTTTACAGAGCAGAATCTCGTCTTCTTAGCGGGAGAGTTTAAGATATCCTCCTGTACAACTAAAATCTCCTTTTCTTTTCCTTTTGCTATGAGTCAACGCATTTTTATTTACCTCTTTGTCACATGATGATTAATAATAACGGTATATCATATACAAGTCGCAATAGTAACATTATCGTTAACTTAGGCCATGAAATAACAAAATGTTATGCAAGAGAGTATACTCACAGGGGCAAAAGAAGACTCGATAGTGGGATAGAAAGGTTTGTATTGGAATTGAATTCAAATAAACCGTGGATGTGGTGAATATTCTCAATAGAGTACTCATTTGGTTTAGAAAAACGTTGGTAGAAGAATTTTAATAGACTGATTCATTTGTGAGAGACGGATTTGTCTGGATAACTTTGTCATGCTTCTGTCTGTCCCTATTTCAACAAAGATGATGCAAATAAATTAAGAATAACACTCTTATATAGTGTACGGTAACTATAGGGAATAGAAGACGTAACTATTAATCAACATAGATATCTGGATATTTTCCTGATTGTACCGCGAGTTAAATAGAAATGGCTTTGAAATTCCCTCTGTTTTCGTACGTGCATCCAAGCAAATGGCAACATTGCGATATCAATCTGACAACACAAGCTTTCTGGATACGCTAGGGAACAGCTTGAAAAGAATTAAGATGGGAAAGTAGTGATTGCCCGCGGTCTTAACAGGAGCAGAAAGGTTGTAAATCACAGCGTCT
Organism: Hetaerina americana; assembly: GCF_022747635.1. NCBI lineage: Eukaryota > Metazoa > Arthropoda > Insecta > Odonata > Calopterygidae > Hetaerina > Hetaerina americana. The sequence continues at coordinate 715,637 of NW_027287041.1, read as the reverse complement.
GGTTTAACAAATGGTGTACGTGCACCATTGATCGCTGTGCATAACATTTGAATGTTCAAAAGCGGCATTGACGCACATTGGTAAGTGAAAACTCTCACTTTCTCTCAACTTGGGCTCTTGTTTGTGTATAAAATGCAGCCTTTTGTCATTTATAAATCATCATAGCATGTACACACAGTACGTTCATGTCGAAACTCTATTCAAGCATAAGTCATGGGGTTACGAAATTTTACTTAAACCAGATATAATTTCGTTTTGATCGTTGTTTAACATTGATGCCAACGAGACATGTGCTTTTTTTTAAAACAACGAAAGCTATCATTATAGCTTTAGTTCGACAGCAAGTGTAAAGAATTATATTTAAAATTACCGGTGTTGTTCTTTGAGTTGAACTGTTTTTCGAGTTGTGACAAATGTGGTGTTTGTTATGGTTTTGAAATTGTGTTTTTGCATGTAGTATTTTGTTGCATTTAGTGTTTTGTCAGTACGTCGTGTTTCAATAACATAATCTGCTGTACTTGTGATGGTTGAAGTAAATTCTTGAGAGAACATTTGTAATATTTAAAGATGCATCTTGATATTCTAGTGTTTGCCTCGGCGTCAAGGTATTTGTAATACGATAGAGTCAGAATATTCTTGTGTATCACTGATTTTACAACTGTAAACTATGTAGTATTATGTATGAGTGTATTGGCGTGTATAGGTTGTTATAATGTCCTATTTTATCTATTGTCTCGTGAGTGTAAATCGCACTTGTGATGATTTCTGGAATACGTATTCTCCAAAGAAGTGACAAAAGTATTAGTCAGTTCCCTTTGAGAACTCGTTTGTAGCCTCACAGTGAATAAAGTATTCAGACATCGATGTATAAGGAATGGCCTTAAGGTAAGGAAATTAATTGCCGAATATCAGTAATACATGAGGGATATCTGCAGTGCAATTGACCTATTCGTAATTTTTCGTTACTGTGTGTGTAAATGTTTTTCTCCTCACTTACTTGCGTTTGCATTCAGATTGGCGTAGTTTTGATTGATAATGTATCTATTTTAACGTGGTTTGGACCGTAATTTTTAAACGGGTCGAGACATCTCAACGTGATATAAGTTATTCTTCATTCTAATAGATAATTATTCAAATGTTTGCTGTGGAAAATACGTGCAAGATGTAAGTGATAAGCAAATTGTACAAATCAGTGTAGATTCAAGGTGTAAACTCCACAATTATGACATTTAGATGCATTTATTGAACGTATAAATGAGTATAAAGGGACGGTAGTGATATAAATACTAAAATACGATGTGGTTTCCGACCGAAAAGAGTTAAGCGGCCCACTTTCACGATAACAATGCTCCATATTTGACTCAGGGTAGACTTAAAAATGTCAGTGTTAACGAATATACAGTTAAATTGTCTGAGTGTTGTATTAATAGGTTAAATAATTACTCTAAGCAGTCTTGTTGGTAGAAGAACGAAATGTCTAGACGAGCTATATCACAGTTTGACAGAATCAAAAGCGAAATAAAGCCAATGAATAAATTAGTCGAGGTAATTATTGAATGAATTATTTGTTTTTAAAGGTACAAGCCCTTTATTTGGGAAGAAAATGGTAGATGTTAAATGTTAAACTCTTTGTTAAGGGAAGTTGAATTTGAAAATTTGAGGCGAAATTGTATAACTGATAAAAAACCATTAAACATGTGAAGTCGTATGATAGGAATTTTGTTATGTATATATATGTATATTTATATATATATATATATATATATATATACATATATATATATATATATATATATTATATATATATATGCACACACACGTATATATATATATATATATATATATATATATATATATATATATATATATATATATATGCACACACACGTATACATATATACATAAAAAATATATATATATTATATATATATTTTTTTTAAATATAAAAATTAGCCTTCAACATCCCACTATTGCCAATCAATACGCCCTTCATCCATTCTTATATCTGCCACCTCCTCCTCCTTAGTGATATCTCCCAACAAACCCCTCTCTCTCTCCTTGCCTCTCATCCATGCCTAGTGCTTTATACTTCCTCATTTGTTTTCCTTCTTGCGGTCCAGTCTATGTCCTTCTCCACACACCCACATTAATATATCAATTGATGAGCCTCCAGTCTACGTCTATCCTCCTGCTTCAAATGACCACGTTTCCATAGCCACACATAGCTACGCTCATTATCAAAGTTTCCTAACGAGTCTTTTCTTAACATCCTTACTCAATGTCCCTCTCATCTTAATTCCCTCCTCCTTGTGTAAAAGCCTCTTTGCCTAATAGCGCAATTCTTCTCCTTACGTCCCTACTACTTTGATACTCTGTTGGTCCAAAACACTTCCTGAGAAACAAATTGTGAGTGTCCTTTCTTTGTGTCTCTATATTCTAAAAATCTACATCTGTGTTTTTATATATTTGTGCGTCGCCGATGAGCGTTCCATTTCGAAGATATTTTATATATATATATATATATATATATATATATATATAAAACTTGGATAGCAACAAACAATATAAGAACGCATAAAAGGAACACTCATGCGTTATTTCTTAATAATTTTGGTATAATTTTGCTCCGTCTTCCACAGAATAAACAGTAGGTATCAATACATATGTGTATTTATGTATTATATCTATGAATATGTTTATTTTGTATGGTTTTCTGATGTGGAATACCAAAGTTATTGCCTAATTTCTTAGCATTTATCGGAATTGGTAAAGCTCAAATTATTTAAGATCGTACGCTAATCAACTTTTTTGTACTGAGATTTAATTTTTGGTCGCGGTAGTCCAGGGAGCATTGGACTGCTGACCGGTGGGTCCCCGGTTTGATTCCCGGGCAAGTCTCTCTCTCTCTGGGCACCAACAGCCGTGATATTTCAGATAGTACCAGATGTCTACCTGGGAAACCATGACCGGTACACCGTACCAAGGAACTCTGGCCCCCCTTATTAATACCCTGCTTATAATGTGTGAATTTCACATGCCGTAAATAGGGCTTATGGTACTGGGTGAACTCTACCATCACCCATACCAAGCTGACCTTCCAGGGTTGATTACTTCTGTGTTTATGGTTTTAATACCATAATTAAAATAGTTTTTATTTCATGAGTTTTTAATTTTTAACTGAGAACTTATCAAATTATTTTAGATTTAATTTAGGGGTGCTTTGTGCTTCTATGGTAATTTATCAAGCTTAGGGAATGAGTTAAGTACATTTTAAGAGGCTTTTTGAGGGAAAAACATTGTGAAAACTTGGAATTTTGGGGAAGTAATGTCGTTTTCACTGGGTTTAATCCTTAGGAGGCTGTTGTATTAAGGTGAACGCTAACCATTTTGATTGGCAATGAGATATGTTAGGCCCTTTGATAGATATGGGGAAGTCATTGGAATATGTAAGGTAGGTTTGGCAAAAGTATATTCTTGTTTAAATTAGTGTAAGGATCTGTTTAACGTTAACAAAGGACGGCGCCAGTGGCGGTGGGCTAACGTCCTCGCCTGCCAATCCAGAGCTTACAGGTTCGATTCCCACTTAGGATGGTTTTTCTTCGCCTCGGGCTTTGGGTATCGTAATTTTCTATTGTTATATGATTTTTAAAAGTCTGGATTGTTTATTTTTATCACCAAGATCATCAATATTTCAATCCTATGGTTGGTATTACTGCAGCCGTCCATTCAACTCTCTATTTAATATCAATTCCCTCAATCCCCCCTGCCACACACCTTTATGGTGGCTTGCAGGGTGTTGATGTAGATGTACCTTCTCTGTTTAACGTCCTTAATTTTTGTCCTAAGTATGCATTTGCATATGTCTTGGTCTTACTAAATGGAATGTCTTCTTTTTCTGTTATGTATCCCTTCTTATTATATATATATATATATATATATATATATATACATATATATATATATATATATATATATATATATATATATATATATATATATATATATATATATATATACACATATATATATATATATATATATATATATATATATATATATATATACACATACATATATATATATATATATATTTATTTATTTATTTATATTTAGTATTTATTTATTTAGTAAAAATTGTGCTCATACAGCAGGATTGCCAATTTACAGTGACACATATAACAGGAACATATAAGGACACAAACATCAACAAGACTATACTATTGAGGGAGGTGTGAGAGATGTGTCAGAGAAAGGTTTATAAATGTGTTGGCTGGGAGTGAGAGGGGGTCAATACTTTCGGGAAGGGAATTCAGTAAAGCGGGGAGACGGAAGAAAAGGGAACGTTTGGTGAGGGACAATCTGGGAACGGGTTGGTGGAATAAAGAGTGATCGGGGGTAACTCGGGGGGGAACTCTGAAATTGATAAGGGAAATTAGTTCAGGACAGTCGTTAATGGAGTTGAGGGTGTTATGCATGAGTTTTAAATCGGATTTTAGACGTAGAGTGGAGAGATTACAAATCGAGAGAGCGAGGGAAGAAGTGATTCAGTGGGCGAGTCCCGAAGATGGGGGACTCTGTACTTGACAATTTTACTGAAAAAATTAGTTATAGTGTTAAGGGTATTAAGGTTAGATAGAGCAGACATTGACCATATAGGGGAGCAGTAGGTAATTAATGGTAAGATAATGGTTGAGAAATATGCGGTTAGAGATTGTACATCTTTTATTTCTGTGTAGTAGTAAAGTATATATATATATATATATATATATATATATATATATATATATATATATTAATATACTCATATATACAGAAACATATATAAGGAAAAGGGATAGGAACACGTATAAAGGACGAACACAATAGAGGTGGGGAAGGCGGAATCGAACGGATCACAAGAGTAAAAATATTTCCTCAACCGGGACTATTTTTACTCTTGTGATCCGTTCGATTCCGCCTTCCCCACCTCTATTGTGTTCGTCCTTTATACGTGTTCCTATCCCTTTTCCTTATATATGTTTCTGTATATATGAGTATTTATTCGCCGTTTGGCGGGATTTCGTGTTTGAATGTATATATATATATATATATATATATATATATATATATATATTCATTTAATCAATCCATTTATGGCCTCAATACCTCAATCTACATGTCCAATCTATCATCTATTTCTTCTTCTTTGCCATAGAGACTGTTCTCTCTCCATAGTAGTTGTTCTATGCTCTTATCTGCTCTTCTATATACAATACTTCCTCATTCCTTCCTTCCTCACTTTGTCTTTGTCCATCTAATATCTTCAGCATTCTCCTAATCAGCACCATCTCTCAAAGGCTTCTATTCTATTCTTCACTGGTCCACTTTTCCATTATATTCCAAGTCTCAGAACCATCGAGTAACCATGGTCCACACGTAAGTCTTGACGAACTGCTCCCTTCTCCGAAAGGGTGCCTTTTAGACCAAGCCTACTACCCACCAAAGATCCCCGGTGACCGCAGGGTTTTAGGAAGGAAGCCTGAAATCTCTTTCAAAAATGAAACATATTATAATTAATTCCTTATTATAATTGTATTCCTTCAATAAATCCATTTATATGCCTCAATGTGTGTCGAATCCGTCATCTGTTTCTTCTCCATAGCCTTAGAGAGTGTTCTATCCATAATAGTAGTCCTATCCTCCTATCTGCTCCTCTATATAAATACTTCCTCCTTCCTTCCTCACTTTGTCTCTGTCAATTTAATCTCTTCAGCATTCTCCTCCTAATCAGCACCATCTCCCAAAGGCTTCTATTCTATTCAATTCTTCATCTGGTCCACTTTTCCATAGTATTCCATGTCTTCTCCGATCTGTAGGGCGCCATGCTCAACACGAAAGTCTTGACGAACTGCTTCCTTGTTTGCAATCTTATGTTCTTTATACGGCATAGCAATAGACTCGTCTTCTTCCCAATTACACCTTCTTATCTCTGGGCTATTCTTCGCTTAATGTCGGTCAAAATCTTCCCATCCCATGTCACTATACTTCTGCCGACCAACAAGAACAGAGATGAACGGAAGGACAGCATTCCACTTGCTCTAGTTTCACCCCTTCTCAATTGCGATATATCTGTCTGCATTCAGGTTCTCTCTTCCGCACACACACACAAGACGATCGTAGTTGTCTTCCTGTTAAGTTTCATATTATAGTATTACCCCAGTACTGTATGGTCCATAGCACTTAGAGAGTTGCTTCCAGGTGTCCTCTCTCGCGTTTCCGCAACTACTGCGATGTCATATGCAAACCGGAGCATCTTAATTTATTCTCTATATATCCTTGAGGTGGTTTGAAAGTCCTCTCGGGACAATGCGGCCTTTGGCCCTCGAGTGAGTGTTTCTGCCCTTGGCTGTCTAAGGTATTAGCGGTCGTTATACCTGCCAGTCGGCTGAGAGGCGGTTTCTTTTATGTCTCTTGGGTCTAAATCCGAAAAGGGTGCCTTTCGGACCAACCTTACTCCCCACCAAAGATCCCTGGTGACAGCAGGGTTTTAGGAGGGAAGCCTGAAATCTCTTTCAAAAATGAAACATATTAAAAAAAACTATAAACACAGTAATCAACCCGAAGGTCGGTTTAGTAGGTGATGGTAGAGATCACCCAGTACTAAGCCCTTTACGGCGTGTGAAAATTCAAACATCAGGGTAGGGAGGCCAGTTCCTTTCCCTGTGCCGGTTATGGTTCCCCAGGAAGACCTGGTACCCGAAAAAATCACTTTAGCTTGGGTGGAGCTGAAGGTGCCCAGAGTGCCTAGCCCGGGAATGGAACCCGGGACCCTCTGGTCAGCAGTCCAATGCTCTACCCACTGGACTACGTGACGTCTACTAGCATATTAAGTTGATGGAATTGCATGATTAAGGTGTGCTGGAATTTGAATTCATGTTGGGGATCGAAATGGTCCAGGAGCTATCGTACTGGCTTCCCACCCAGAGGGCTCAGGTTCAAATCCCAGTGGTGGTGTTGAATATTTTTCAGTGGTATCTCGATCCCTTCTTGAGTAGTGCTTTGTGGAGGGCACTTTGAGTGAGTACGCCGTCCGTCGGATAGGACGTTAAACTGTGTTACCCCTTGGCGCCTTTCGTAAAGAGTAGGCTAATGCCGACGCCGGGTTTCCCTCCACCCTTAATCCTTTCCTGTCCATCCCCTATGGCGCAAATGAACACAACTGTAGGTCGCCTCCCCTAAAAACTACTACTTGAATTCATGTTGAAATACGTAGTTGAAATATAGTAAAATGTTGGAAGGAAGAGTCTATATGGACTGAGGTAGGGATGAATTTCGGAATGGAAGACTTTGTGAGATCAGTGTTAGTTCCTATGTATTCTCACATTGAAAGGGAAAATGTTTACATGAATACGTGAGAAATGTACTGGAAATATGTCATATTAGCAGCAGATTAAGTGGTTCTTATAGGATCATTAAAACAAAGAGGATGAGAGATATCAGGGGGAATGATATTAATACTAATTGGTTGGGGGGGATGATCAGTTTGTGTTGAGGAAGGGGAGAGATTTTTAGACAACTGATGATGTAATTGCAGTACTAATAAGAGCACTGCGTACATGTATATACATCACGGAGAGAGATATATATTGAACACAACGTGGTGTAATATATACTACAATCAGGGGAAGACGTATTTGCCTCAATTCGTATGATTTATGAAAGAGCCGTTTGATGGAGTGAATTCAATGATTAAATGATGAATATATTAAATAGAAAACAGGAGTTGATTGGCACAGGAATAGGGATAGAGAGGCTAATCTTAATCGGTATAACCTGTTAAATAGATGTGTGTCTATGTGACTTCTATTATTAGAGGTTGCGAGTGTTTGTGGAACGGAAAGAGTGTTAGGATGATAGGCAAGGGTGTTACGATGAGGTGTATGGCATGGGGTGTGGTCCATTATCACTTATGCTGCTTTTCAACATGTATATATACATGTATGCGGAGGAGGTGGTTTAAAAAGAGAGGCATTATGGGAAGGAGAGACCTGGAGAGAGATATGAATGAAAGTACATATGTATATAATTATATATAAGTATATATATTATTATATAAAAGTATATATATATATGAATTTGGGAGAAACTTATGGATATATCGTAGAAAATAGGATTACAAAGGTGGTCCCAGAAGTACCCGACCCAACGAAGGGAAAACACAAATTTTGGAAGAAAAAATGTATTTATTTTTCCAACATAATCTCCTTTCAGCTCTATATACACTTTTCCAAGCGATGTTCAATAAGTTCGATGACCTTTTGATATAATAAGAACTGACTTGCTTCTCTTAAAATAGCCATCAACATTACAACATTGCTTTTTGAAATGCCTACTATGTCTGCTAGCTCGTGTACTTTCGGTTGACGATCACCCAGTATTACTTTGTGGATTTTCTTCACCGTTTCTTTGAGTCGTCACACCTCATTTGGTCGACCCCAATAGCGATGTTCTCGTCTTTGACAGCTTGTACTGTGGCCTCGTTCTTAAACTCTGCTGCCCAATTGTGTATTGTATTACTGTTGTATAAACGAAGGAGAAGGCGACTCACTTCCAGAAGAGTAGAATAATCCAGTTCAGCTTTTACTACATTGGTTTGGGGGCTTTGAGGCCTTTCAAATTAATATAAGTATATTGTATCACATGTTACGATGACCAATTTTGGCTGCAATTTTCACAAATTCAATTGAAAGCGTTCCCTATTGATGGCTGCCAATCAAATACTAAACAACATGGCGTCTTCAAACTTGAAACAAATGATTTATAGATAGCGTACTTTCTAATACAGTTATATTTTTCAAACAATTACCGCCATCTCTAGGTCAGGCCGGGTACTTATTGGACCACCCTTGTACAGGGTTCGTCCGGAAAATAAGTGTACTGAGCTCAGGAAAAAAAAATTATAACACTTTTACATATCTTAAGCTAATATTCCTCAAAATAGGACCCTTGTGAGTCGATACACTTGTTCCAGCGGCGTTCCCATTCCTGGAACGCTCCCGCGAAGGCATCATCGGGAACCTCTCGAAGACACGTCGTCACGGCCTCTTCTCTGCCCTCCACGAACATCTTGTGCCACCGAAAGATCATGTTTCTGGACATGGCTGACTCCCCGTAAGCCTGGTTAATCATACCGACAGTTTCGGTGGACGATTTCCCAAGCTTTACCGCAAATTTGATGGAATAACGCTGCTTTGGCATCGCGTTCCGTGACGTGGGTCGAGCGTGGAGGTTCGCGTTAACAGAGCTCCTCACTACACCACAGCTCAGAGCCGACTGCCTTTTTCAGCGTCGCTTGCCAACATACCCCCCTCCAATCGCAGCCCGTCAGAGCGGTGCTGGGCGCGCCTGGAGCGGCGCGCCCAGCCCAGGAGTCAGTACACTTATTTTCCGGACGTACCCTGTATATGTACAGCTTCAGTACAGGCTGTGTTGTAGCTCCCAGATATTGCAATCAGGGCAAGATCTTTGGGTATCCTCTGGATTCTGATGTAATATAGCCTCTTTCCACACACCTCACAACCTGTATGCCAATATTGGTATGGTTTATGTTTGGTATGGTTGTATTTATTATTGTAAGAGTTCTATACCTTTCCTTTCCGTTGTTCTTCGCGTTCCCACTTTAATCTATTGTTGATAATTCTATCCAATATTTTCCTAATCGGTTCCTCCTGCAGATATTTTTAATTTGTTAGGACGCTATACAAATATCCAAGGATAGGTTCCAGTCTTTTCGTCTTTCCTCATCTACATCTACTTAATACCCCGCAAGCCGCCGAAAGGGCGTGTGGTGGGGGGTGTTAGGACACCACCCCTTAATTTAGAAAAGAAAAAAAAACCACATGCAATAACCACAAATTCATACATCCACAAAAAAAAACATGGCATACATTCATGCAAGAACACTTACACCCCACACACATGCAAACACTCAAACTACATCTTACATACACATGCACCTGAAAGTATACCTAACAGCTTTGCAGTGTTTAACTTTGCTCCGACTTGCAAATTCAATGTTTTCAATATTTCTAAAGTGACTTCGGTGTCTTACTATTATGATTTCTGATTGTTCGGGGAAAGAATGAGTATTTGTGTGTCTATCTGTCCTGGAATCTATCTCCCGTAGTTTATCTTTGTGGTCTGATCTACCTAAGTAGTGTGGGGCCATTATAATTCTTCGGAATTCCTCGGTGGAAATTGGGCAATAAAGGACTCTTTTGTGTATTGCAGTGTCCTCCTCTGTCAAGCGTTCACACGACCCCATCTTTTTTAACCGTATTTTTTTGACGGAAAATGAGTTCTTGGTTATTCCTTATATATTTTATTAAACACGACCCGGGTTTCGGCTGACAAAGTCATTATCAGGTTAAGTACAGAAGGACAGAGAGCTTTATATGGCAGACAGAGAAGAGGAGGGAAAGTGGTGTGTGTATTTTTGGGGAGAAGGCGGTTGGGTATGGCATCAGGGGGGGGAGAGGGCGGTTGGGTAGGGCATCAGGGGGAGAGGATAGGTGCTGTGGAACAGAGGGAGGTCCAGGAAGGTTGGAACGGGAGGAATACGTTAGGTCATTTAACTAACATACCCTTATGATGACAGTTCTTTAGAATTTCCAACCGTTCCAAGGCAAATCTAATCTTAAGCCTTTTTTCCTCTAAATGTAGAATTTTAAGGACAAAGTCACTGGATTGGTTGTTTTCCAGAAGGTGCTGGGGCAAAATTGGAAGAAATATTTCAGTTTTTAAAACAGGTGTAATGTTTTCTTGACACGAATGCTGAATTTCCTCCCGGTTTGCCCCAATGTAGAAGGCAGAGAACTCTCAGCTGAAATAAATCGTTTCCACAAAGTGTTGCCTGTAAACCATTCTATTTTCTTGAAGTACGGAGGTACGATCTGAACTCCGAGTGTCCTGTTAAAATATGTGTAATTCCTTCTCATAAGTTTTCAAGTTGATCTTCATTCTATCCTTCACGCTAGGTTGGAATTGTCCGGTTAATTTCCCCTTTTCTAATGTTTCCCGTTACCATTTCTCCTGGTAATGCGCTCTTAAAACCACCATTGTTCTCTGCTACATTTCTCAGTTGTAGACAGAGAGTTACATCTCCTAGAGTAACCTCTTCCGTCTGCCTCATCCCTGACTTAATTCTTCTTTCCTCTCCTGAGAATGTTATCGGCTCTATCCAGGCTACTATTATTTGTAGAGCTTCATGACAGACCCTATTGTAGCTCTATGATGTTGTAATTAGCACAAGTTCTTTGGGTCTCCTCTGGATTCTGCTGTAATTTAGCCTACGCCCCTCACAACTCACAGCCATGTGCCAATATTGGTATGGTTTATGTTTAGTTTAGCGGTGATTTAAGGGAGAGTTTGAAAAATGGAAGAAAAAAGGATTACGTTAGGGGCGATGTGTAGAATTGTTTAAAAGGACGAAGCTTGGGAAGATTTATGGGGAAAGAGATAGAAAAACCAAACTTTAAAAGGGGAAAAAACGACCATAGTTTTAAAATAAAAATAAGAACGCAAAAAACAAATAAGGAAAAATACTCTTTTTATAAATAGAACTACTGTTTGATTGGATCTGTCTGAGCCCTTTCCATCCATTTTTTTAGGAGTTATAAGAATAAATGTAAAGCAGCCACTGGGTGATAAACTTCATTTTAGTTTGATGAAGTTTTCTCTGGTCTTCTGCCAGGTCAGGGGTTTCATGTTGGCCGTGGAACTTCTGTTCCATGGTGACTACCGATTGGTCCAACGAAGGGGATGTCTACATTGGAGAGGCAGTGCGGCCCATCGAGATGAGATTAAAGGAACACAAAAGACACGACTAGGGCAGGTGGAAAAATCAGCCATCACCAAACACAGCATTGGGATTGATCACACAATTGATTTCAACGGGACCAAGCTACTAGCCCGCACCGGTGACTACTGGGACGGCATTGCCAAGGAATCTATCGAAATTAAAATCCCAGGATGGAATTTCAACAGGGATTCCGGCTATTCCCTCAGGGACATATGGAAACCTGTGCTAATGGAGGTGAGAAGAGAAAAGAGCCAGGCACAATGACCTGGTGACCAATCAGGAAGCTCCCCTTCGTCGGGCCAATCAGAAGTAACCTGAATCTGAGCTCTTATGTATATAAGGTGGCCAAAAACCGAGTGGCAATCATCATCCCTGGGGACAATGCACGAGTTGGGCATCAGAACGTCGGTCAGTATGGAACCCCTGAACCGGCGGAAGACCTGAGAAAACGTCATGAAGCTAATACGCCGGGAAAGCACCAGATCTTACTTCATTGTAGTTATAGCTGTAGCTTTATTGTAGTTATCGCCCTCGTATGTAACATTCGGAGAAGAAAGAAAATGATCACAATTGAGGCGGAGAAATTAATGTAGAAGAAGTTAGGAATAGTGATTAATGACATTGTGTTATACACGTATGTGAAATGGAGCAGATCAAAAGGGCACAATTGTTTCCTTGACCTGCCTAAAAGTATAAGGACGCCCGATTATCAAAACACCGTCATAAGAAAATCAGGGAAATACAGGGTTCGTCCGGAAAATAAGTGTACTGACTCCTGGGCTGGGCGTGCCGCTCCAGGCGAGCCCAGCACCGCTCTGACGGGCTGCGATTGGAGGGGGGTATGTTGGTAAGCGACGCTGCTGAAAAAGGCAGTCGGCTCTGAGCTGTGGTGTAGTGAGGAGCTCTGTTAACGCGAACCTCCACGCTTTGACCCACGTCACGGAACGCGATGCCAAAGTTTTTGGAGCAGCGTTATTCCATCAAATTTGCGGTAAAGCTTGGGAAATCATCTACCGAAACTGTCGGTATGATTAACCAGGCTTACGGGGAGTCAGCCATGTCCAGAAACATGATCTTTCGGTGGCACAAGATGTTCGTGGAGGGCAGAGAAGAGGTCGACGACGAGTCTTCGAGAGGTTCCCGGTGATGCCTTCGCGGGAGTGTTCCAGGAATTGGAACGCCGCTGGAACAACTGTATCGACTCACAAGGGTCCTATTTTGAGGAATATTAGGTTAAGATATGTAAAAGTGTAATAAATTTTTTTTCCTGAGCTCAGTACACTTATTTTCCGGACGAACCCTGTATACTTCTGAGAGGGTCAACTTTAAGCCAGGTCGGTTAATAACATTACATTATGCAAGTAAATTTATTTTGAAGATATTGATAAAAATTTCCATAAACATATTAACAGTACATTCCGACGTTTTTACTTATATTAAATCGGTATCAGGATCAAAAATAATGCAAAAACACTATGAAACTGCAATCATTCCGAAGTTTTTACTTATTACTGAATCGGCGTCAGGACCAAAAAAGTGCAAAAACATCATGAAACTGCTATCGAATTTTTGTTGTTTATTTGGTATTTTATTTGGACAAGTGCCCCAGAGGCCCCTGTTTGAAAAGCTAATTTTCTGCTCGAAAGGGAAGCTGGGATAAATGAAGAAACTGGGAGCAATGGAAGTCGGGGGATACAAAAGAATGAGATGAACTGGCATAAATGTGCACCGTGGTGCAGTTGTTTGTATGTGATGTGGATGGCATTTTGTGTGTGACGTGGAAGTTTGTTGAAGTGTCATTGTATGTAAGAATATTTCGATTCCCATCTGTTTTTCTAGTGCCCATATGTGTTTATGTTCGTTGTAAGAGTGATCAATTGACCAGATTTGAGCGTTACCACCAGGACAATCACCTAATTACCCAATCACCTAATTACAACATAATTCTTAAATAATAAATAATAATAATTATTATTGCATTGTATTGAAGTAAAGTTTTCTTGTCTCTTTTCCAGAAGCGGTGGAAATGCGGAAAGATAAGGAAAAATGCTTCTGTCGAACTTGCTCCACGACAATTTATGGGAAAGCAATGTTCACATTGCATAAGAAACTCTGCGTGGGAAGTAACAGTTCCCACCCGGACATTTTAAGCAACCTGAACAACTATGACCGTCCGGGACGGGAACGATGTAGCATACACCATCGCTATCGTCCCTCTTCCGATCGCTCACGTAGAAGTCAGTCAGTGGGATTGATCAAGAGTTCAGATCAGACAAGGTGCAATAATGGTAGGGCATCCCTGTGTCCGTTAGAACCGGGTTTCCCCAAAGACCGCAAGCGAGCCCGGTCAATCCCACCCAGTACAAAGAAGAGGGTGAATTCAGTGTCGAGATCAAAACAAAAGTCTCCTTCAGTCATCAGTCAACACCTGCCTTCCAGTAGGGATAGTGGGGATAGCAGAGTGTCTGCACGAGCTACCCCGGTCAGGCACAGTTCCAGTAGGAAGGAGTCGTCTAAGAGGAAATCAAATGGCTTGAAATCATCCAGGAAGTCAAGCTGTTCTTCAGGGAGGAAGAAAACTTCAGAAAAAGGTCACCCTTCCCGACTGGGTTGTCCATATACCGATTCACGCCAGTCTGAAAGTCGGGTTAAAGCCTCTAGCGAGGTCCCACGGGTAGCTGATCGGCTTGTCAATCTTGGGAGTGGTCATCAGCTTGTCTCAGGTTCAACTTGTGGTGTACGAAGAAAGGGTGACCATTCTGATATAATGCGTAGGAGCATGGACAGTTTTAAACCATATTTCTTCGATTCTGAGACCGTTCCGTCTTCGATGGAAGTGTCCAAGATACGTATCCGCGGTGGCAAACGTGATTGTCTGTCCTGTGAAATCGGTTGTTCGTGTAGGAAGTGTCACTATTTTACCCTGTCCCTGGTCTCAAGGAGACAGTCCTGCTACTCGAGGAGGTGCAGAGTTGATTGTTCTTGCTCAAAATGTCACTTTTTCTGTCCAAAAAACCGTTCGCCCGACAGGCGAAAGGTGAAAGATCACCATAAACCAAACAGGAAATATCACGTCCATCATGGTGACGTCAAAAAGCATGTTTCCGGTAGTTATAACCAAAGATGCTCGCGGGAGACCCAACCGTTCAGATCCGCAACACGTAAAGATCACAAGAACGGTACTTCCAAGAGTCGAATGACCGAGTCTCCCGGTGTGAGAGATCCGGTACGGGTGGTGAAGAAGAAGAGTTCACGCGCTAAACGGCGGAGTCGTTCAAAGAACGGTTCTAAGAATGGTTCTCGACACTCTTCTGTGAGCCGTGAACTGTTGGCGAAGTCACGTTGTGTTTCCAAACGAAAATTGGACAAGTCCGACGAGTTGGACGCATCCGGGACTCCAAGGGATTCGTTTTCGCCGAAACGGAGGAAAGAAAAGAAAGAAGTTCATTATGTCTGTGAGCCGTGTGGACTGAATTTGAATTCCTGGTACTTGATAAGGAAACATCTTCTCAGTAGCCAGCATTTACAGTGAGTAAAACTCATGTTTATTCGTAGAAAACCATTGATGCATTCTAGTTTGTCGCGAACGTGAAAACACCGTCGTTATTTTTGCGTTAAAGCCTAATTTGTTTGCGGAATAGCACGGTATATTTCGGTATAAAATTGATTTTGGAACGCATATTTCAAGGACATAAAGTAGAGATCGTAAATGCTATTACCATAGTTGTTTAAAGGAAAAACTCCAACGTATTTTCACGTGCCGGCATGGGAAACCGTTGAACGCTATACGGTCGTCCATTATAGACTTTGAATTTGCGGTATTTTGATGTGAATTGGTATTTTTTTTATTGAATTCATGTGCGGTATCGATGAATGCTTTGGACGGTAGCAAAATTATTGGATATATAGTCGTATGCAATGCCGTGTAAACTCGGACCTGAGTTTAAAGTATTTATACTCAATTCCGAGGTACAAGTACCGGTATTTTAACTGTTTCGAGAATTTAATTTGATGTTTTGACTATTAACGTGCGAAGGGGAAACGGGACAAACCTCCATTATACATAATGCGTCCGTATTGAATTAAAACCGGTATATCGCTACAAAATGTGACACCAGTTCATCTATAGCATTACTAGTGAGTGTAATAAACTATATTTCAGAAAAGTAATGCGTGTATCAAGATGTTATTGATTATATTGTTAGTCTAAACTTCATTTCGCCGTTGCTAAGGAGTTGTTTATTTACTTGAAATGAAAGTCGTATTAGTTACCAATGTGTGTTTGTGTTAAAAATTTGTTTTAAATTATGAAAACGGCGAGTGTTATTCATGAAAATGAAACGAGGCAGATGATGATTACTCCGATGCATACTCCGAAAACTTAGCGGATAGTTTCGCCGGCACCCTGAGGGCGCGGGTTCAAATCCCGGCGGTGTTGAATATTTTTCAGAGGTATCTCGATCCCTAACTTGAGGTGCTTTGTGGAGGGCACTTTGAGTGAGTACGTCGTCCGTCGGATGGGACGTTAAGCCGCGGACCCCTTGGCGCCTTTCGTAAAGAGTAGGCTAATGCCGACGCCGGGTTTCTCTCCACCCTTCATCCTTTCCTGTCCTTCCCCTATGGCGCAAATGACCTTAGCTGTCGGTCGCCTCCCCTCAAAACTACTACTACTAGTTTCGCCGAAAATTGAAATAGACGCTGGTAATTACTAATGTCTCGTTACTGTTCCACGGAAGGCTATTTCTCTATCAAAATGTATGTTAAAAGCTGGAAATCGTCCGGAAAACCTCCTGAAGATTATAATAACGCCGTGTGGGTACTTAATGACGTGTTTGTTGCTTAGGTTGTATTGCTATGTATTCGTTTTTGTGTTTAAAGGTGAATATGGAAACCTACAGGCTAATGAATCGAGTGAGGTGAGAGGTAATGTTGAAATGTGGGCAATGGAAGTATGTTTTAATGTTGAAAACAATGAAAAATATATTAAAAGACTGGAAACCTTCCGGACAAGCTCCTATAGATTAAAATAACGCCGTGTGGGTAGTTAATGGTGTGTTTGTTGCTTATAGCCTATGTCCTAGTGTTCGCTATTGCATTTAGACGTGAATATGGAAATTTACAGGCTAATGAATCGAATGAGGTGAGTTGTTGAATTGTGTGTAATGGGAGAATGTTTTAATGATAAATACATTTAAAGAATACAGTCGGCAAAATTTTTATGTATAGTTAAATAAAAAACTTTTGTTAGATATCTATTTAAAATTTCTATCGTGTTTTTCTCCCTAAGAGTATATCAAAGTTTCAAAAAGTGTTTATTTTTGGCATTGTAGATTACTCGTTGACTCTGCAGAAATGCTTTGTAGGTTCTAATGTACATGGGTAGACTGAAAACTAATAGCCACATGCTTGTATTGACCAAAAACTAAAACAAATAGCAAGATGGGGCAAAAAGTACATTGAAGTACAATTGTTATGTTTCAAAACCATGTATTTATTTGTCAACATAGTCACCAATTAAGGCTAACACATTTCTCCAAACGTATAAAAACTTTTTTCATGCCATCACTGAAAAACTCTTCTGACTTTTCTCAAATCCACTTGACTTATTGACAGCTGCGTCTTCATCTTATCAACGTCCGAGGTGTAATGATTATTACCCTTTGAGGTGTCTCTTTGAGTTGATAAGGAAATGAATAAAAATCTCAGAAGGCATTGCAAGATCGTAGGGGGAATTAGGTGGAGGGTGTTTTGGAATCGGGTTCAAATTTCGTAATGGTTTTGCAAATAGCCTGTCCAGTTGTGCGCGAATTTTATGTGGACAAGCCTTGTATTGTCATTCATGTCAAACTCAACTTCAATATGGCGATATGCGATATGTTTTCTTTTGATGTTAGTGATTTGCATTTGGTCATTTATGAAACAAATCCTCATAAAGACGAGTTTGGGCGATGTTTATAATCGTCTGTGGGTCAGTGATCTCGGACGTCCGCTGCTCGTGTTTCATCATCCAACAATAATTATGGCTTTCCGAGGCTCTTAACCACGATATTTTACTACCATCAGATTAACAGTAGACCTATCAACAGCATCATCACTACATAATAAACAGCCTTTAAACGACGTCTTTAATCTCAGTAGGAGTCACTTTTTAATAAAGTCACGCTGTTTAAACTCGCAATTGTTGACATATATAGCACACAACACTAGAACACGTCTCCATACTTCATCCGCTTCTCAAAATACTACACTGGGTGAATAATGTAATGACCTCACACCTAAGCATGCTTGTTGAGGGGGGGGGGGATGTTACTTCCACATGCCCAAACCAGGAGTGCTTCTGAAGGTCATTTTGTTTGTAGTACCAGAACACGTCTCCAATACTTCATCCGCTTCTCAAAATACTACCCTGGATGAAGAATGTAACGACCTCAAACCTGAGTATGCGTGTTGAGTTTGGGGAATGTTACTTCCACATGCTCTAACCAGGAATGCTTCCGGAGCTCATTTTGTTTGTGTTCTACAAAGCATGTGTTTGCATTTGTTGTCAGCATAGCCTCGTTTAGTCTTCATATTTAAGTGAAGAGAGAGATTAGGGTGGGCTTGATGATATTTTAAATATGTATCAAATACCTGGATTGTTAAGTGGATTTAATTTGTGTTTTCCCTTCCATAGAAGGTTTGTTTTTGTCCATCATTGCTGTGTCACGGCATTCCTTCTCTTTTTAACTTCTCAGGGCCGTGCCGAAATTCAGACGGACTCAAATGAACATGATGAAGAGGAGGAAGCTTCCCTCAATGCAGTCTCCGCTGACGACCGTCCAATCATGTTCGCAACAGAGTTGGAATGTGAGTAACGGGATGGCCTCATCATCGAAGGAGCACCTCAACCTCTTCAAGGTGGACAGAGGGGACGAGGACACCTTGGTTCGGCCGTCTGAGACTTTCCCCGTGCACAAAAACAACTGTGGTGTGCCGGTATCGCCGTTAGCTGTGCCAGAGTCGCCGGGGTTCATAGAGGGAGCGTCAAACAACGCTCACATGTGGGCCAGTGATGAGGTGGGTCACTTTGCCATGCAGTGATGGGTAACCGCCTGGTTGTGAAGGGTAATAGGTGCTTCGGAAGACCGCGGCGCAGTGCCGTGTGGCTTTTGGAGTGTTGTGGAAGGGATGTTTAGCGTAAACAGAGTGTTGATGTGGGCGGATTGGTAAATGTCCGGGAATTGAGCTCCTTTGAATGGTCAGAGAGAATTATTCGTTCCTCTTGTAAGATGTGTCATTTATCTCAACGCTTAAAGTAAGATGGAATCTGCTCTTTTTGCATAGTCAGGGAAATATTGCGCCCTTTTCAAAGTTCGTGTGAATGTGTTCCTTTATTTTTTTTATTAATTTGGAGGTCAGGGAATTGTTGTACCCTTTGTTTAGATCTGGCAATTATCTCATTTCTAAAACAGTACATCTAGATCTACATCTACTTAATAGGGTTATACAATAGGGTAATTGCTCCATTTTTGTAGGTCAGGGAATTGTTCCTTGCTTTCGAAAGAGAGGGGAATTGTTACATCTGTTTAGAGTCAGGGGATTTGCTTCTTTGTTGAGGTCAGAGAATTATTGTTCTCTTAAATAAGAATGGGGGAATTTGCTTGTCTGTAATGGTCAGGGAATTTTGTTATTGTTAAGGTCAGGGAATTTTCTCATCTTAAGGGTCAGGGAATTTTCTTGTTTTTAAGGTCAGGAAATTTTCTCATTGTAGGGGTCAGGGAATTTTCTCATCGTTAGGGTCACGGAATTTTCTCATTGCACAGGTCAGGGTATTTTCTCAATGCACAGGTCAGGGAATTTTCTCATCATAAGGGTCAGGGAATTTTCTCATTGCTAAAGTCAGGGAATTATCTCATTGTAAAGGTCAGGGAATTATCTCATCGTAAGGGTCAGGGAATTTTCTCATTGCTAAAGTCGGGGAATTTTTTCGTCGTAAGGGTCAGGGAATTCTCTTCTTTGTCAAGGTCAGGGAATTATTGTTCTAATGCATAATATGGGGAAATTTTCTCAATGTAAAGGTTGGAAATTGCTTCTTTGTAGAGGTCAAGGAATTATTCTCTTTAATAAGAGTGGGGAATGATCTAATCTGTAATGGTCAGGGAATTTTCTCCATGTGGAGGTCAGTGAAATTTATCATTGTAAAGGTCAGGGAATTTGCTTCTTTTTAGGGGCCAGGGAATTCTCTTCTTTGTAGGGGTCAGGGAATTGTTGTTCTCTTTTGAAAGATCGGGGAATGTTATCATCTGTGGAAGTCAGGGAATTTGTTTCTTTGTGGAGGTCAGGGAATTTGTTTTATTGTGGAGGTCAGGGAATTTGTTTCTTTGTGGAGGTCAGGCAATTTTTGTTCTCTTAAATAAGATGGGGGAATTTAACTCATCTGTAAAGATCAGGGGATTTTCTCATGGTAAAGATCAAAGAATTTTCTAATTGTTAAGGTCAGGGAATTTTCTCATTGTTAAGGTCAGGGAATTTTCTCATTGGAAACGTCAGGGAATTTTCTCATTGGAAACGTCAGGGAATTTTCTCATTGGAAAGTTCAGGGAATTTTCTCATTGCACAGGTCAGGGAATTTTCTCATTTGAAAGGTCAGGGAATTTTCTCATTGTACAGGTCAGGGAATTTTCTCATTGTGAAGGTCTGGGAATTTTCTCATTGAAAAGGTCAGGGAATTTCCTCATTGTTCAAGTCAGGGAATTTTCTCATTGTTCAGGTCCGGGAATTTTCTCATTGTTCAGGTCAGGGAATTTTCTTCCTTGTAGGGGTCAGGGAATTCTCTTCTTAGTAGGGGTCAGGGAATTGATGCTTTCTCAAGTAAGATGGGGGAATGTCCTCATCTGTAATGGTCAGGAACTTTGCTTCTTTGTGGAGGTCAGGGAATTACTTTTCTCTTAAATAAGATGAGGGAATTAACTCGTCTGGATGACACGTTTTCGGAGTCTTTCCAGCACGTTCACGTAGTAGGCAGCGTTAACTGTTTGTCCATGAGGAACTAACTCATTATGGATCACTCTTTTACTGTCGACGAAGACAATGAGCATTGTTTTCACTTTTGATTTCCTCGTTCTTGCCTTGTTGGGGTTGTTCGTCGGGTAACTCTCCGCAGGCCCTTAACCACCTCAAAACTTGTGAGTAAGACAGTGCAGAGCCACGAGTGAGTGAGTGAGTGAGTGATACAGTGAGTGTAAGCCACGGGAATCATTTTGTTTGTCTCCCCAAGTGATTTTTTTTAGTCTAGCGCAAAACTTAATGGTGTAATGTTGCTTGATTGTCGATACAATTGTTTTTGTGACGCAGTCAGTGTACAGAGGTTTACGATAACTGATGTCCTGCTGCTTCCACAGTCTTGGGATCACTGTCACTGGTTTTGTGGATAAGCTTAGCGTCCTCACTGCTTATTTCAAGTGGTTCGGTGCCAGTTCGATCAATAGGATCGGTATGGGAAATGCCACGGCATTACTTTCGGGAACACAGCCTGTATTAGGGTATTTTGGAGTTTATTGTGTGTGTCGGAAGAGTGATGGTGCTTGGTATTAGTGCGTGAAGTCTTTTGTGCTGTTTTTCTGATGTGAATGTTCTGTTTGCAGGTGGAGATGTCCTCGGGTTCAAAGGTTAAAGGCTGTGTTTATAGTTCCTTGTCAGGAGATGCCTCGAAAGACGACTCGTCCGGCTGTCACGAGGTGGTACTCAGGAATTATCGTCAATCGAACTCACCAAAGAAATTTATCATACGAAACCGCTCGAAATTGCACTTCCCTCAAACCAATTCGGAATTGCAAAAGTCCACTTTCGTCAGGGTAGATTACGAGAAGAAGCTTTCGGCTAAGTTCCAGAAGAATCATATGCCGGAGACCAAGTGTACGGTTGGGAACGGTATGAAGTTTGAGCGAGCTTGCATTGATGACAGTGCTTACCGATGTATTCGAGTGGACAGAGACCAGTTGGTTGAGCCTTACGTTAATTTGGGCTTCAGGTGTGACTCGGTTAAGAAATGGGCTAGTGAGCGGTTAAGTGCCGTGAAACCGGGTACCGTTAAGAGGAGTCAAGGGCGGCCTCCTGTCAGACGTCGGTCATCGGAAGATGGGAAATGTAAAGTCGGGGAGACGTCAGACAAGGTGAACAAAATGATAAGGTAAGAAATTCGTTAATGTTGCTCGGAGAAACCTTTGTTTTGGTGTGTTGAGCTTGATATCTAGACAGCATGCTGTAGGTGTTGGTAAGAGCATTGGTTTTCCTTAAAAATCACAGTTTCACGGAGAAATAACAATGAATTTTGAGTGCTGAATCTGTTAAAAGTATTTTAAAAGACAGTAAGCATGTTTTAATTCCATAAAAACTTGTTATCTTCACGTTTATTCAAAATTTTATAGTAGTTACCTTTGGTTTAAAGTTGAAATGCCGTATTTTAATCGCGTGTTGTGTCATTTTTTAAAACCCTCCAAAAAATAGGATTTGTCGAACTCTCTCCAAAATACGCCTTTGTCTCGGCGATAACTTCCTTGTTTGAGCTAAATTTTTTTCCCACGAGCCATTTCTTCATGTTAGGAAATAAGAGAAAGTCTCAGGGAGCCAGATCGGGTGAATACGGGGTGTGCGGCAGCAATTCATAACGTAGTTCATGCAGTTTGGCGGCGACAACTCCGGGATCAGCTTGTTGTCCACCGTGAGCAATCGCGGCACCCATCGGGCCGACAATTTTCTCATTTTGCCAATCTATTCGTGTAATAAAATATTAATTGCCATGCCGGTCGACACAGCCACGGCCGCTGCTACTTCGCGCACTTTTGTTAGTTGATCGGCGAGAATCATGGCGTGGACTTTTTGAATGATTTCCTCGGTAACCACGTCTGCCGTGGGCGTCCTGGTCGCTCCTCATCAAAAACAGATGTTCGCCCACGTTTAAATTTGTTTAACCAATATCTAACTGTGGTCATAGATGGCAAAGTGAAGTGTCCCCATCCAACAGCATCCAACTTTGCTTTCATCTCCTCGCATTTTATTCCCATCCAAAAACACAAAAAGTGAACTACCAAACGATACTGCTCTCTTTTTCCATCTTAGCTTAAAACACGAAGCACGCCTTACACTCGAATGGCTGCCAAATCCAAACTAAACTTTTAATCAGTCTGAAATTTGTTTCGCCGTTGCTTGATAGATGGCAGCACATGATAATAGCATAAACTTCCCTCAGGAATGCCCTTTGGTCATGAAACACAGGTACTTATTGGACCGCCCTCGTGTAGATTCTAAATTTAAAGCAAAAGGAAGTTTTTAATGGCCTCTGTTGGCCTATTTATTGGATAGATTTCATAGGATATTTTATTTAAAAAATTATGGTTAATAGTTTATGCTGTTAATGATGAAAGTGCGTTTGATTTTGGCCTAAAAATAAAATGCTATTGATTTGTATTCATGTACTCCGTTGAATTTAAAGTTTTTCTTTGGTTTTTTTTGGTTGTTGTAGTTTTATTTAGCGAGTGATTTTGTGAAATCTCTCGTTTGCATGAAAGGTCTAAGGGTTGAAATAATAGTGTCTGTGAAGTGTGTTTTGGATGCATTCTCCATTTAAATATCTATTGACCATTGATGGTAAAATCTGGGTGTACATGAAAGTAGTTGGGACATAATGACATTTGTTAATTGCATGAACCTTCTTCTTTTTAGACGAAGGAAACCCTGTGCGAACAAAGCACCGATTGTAGCAAAAGTAGCGAGAAAGTAAGTCAAAAGTTAATTTCTAGGATTGATATATGTGTACTTCCATAGCTTGGATGGAATATAAAATAATGTGTGTAATTAATTGTTAATAATATATTGGGGACAATGCAATACTCAAAAAAAAACTATTGAATATGTTCATCTTCACAGGACCAATGAGTAATTTCTGTATAGCAACATAGCATAGCAACAAAGCATAGCAAATTAGCATAGCCTAGCTGCATATCAAGGCTTTATAGCATAGCTGCATAGGATGGCTGCATAGCATGACTTCTTAGCATAGCTGCATAGTGTGGCTTCATGGCATGGTTTCATAGCATAGCTTCACAGCATGGTTTCATAGCATAGCTGCATAGTATGGCTTCATTGCATGGCTTCATCACATGGTTTCATAGCATAGCTTCACAGCATGGCTTCATAGCATAGCTTCACAGCATGGCTTCATAGCATAGCTGCATAGCATAGCTTCTAAGCATGGCTGCACAGAATTGCTCCACAACATAGCTGCATTGCATGGTTTCATGGCATAGCTGCATATCATAGCTTCATAGCAGAGCTGCATAGCATAGTTTCATGCCATGGCTGCATAGGAGAACTTCATAGCCCAGCTGCATGGCATAGCTTCATAGCGTAGCTTCATAGCGTAGCTTCATAGCGTAGCTTCATAGCGTAGCTTCATAGCGTAGCTTCATAGCGTAGCTTCATAGCGTAGCTTCATAGCGTAGCTTCATAGCGTAGCTTCATAGCGTAGCTTAACAGCATAGTTTCGTAGCATAGCTGCATAGCTTGGCTTCATAGGATAGCTTTGTAGCATAGCTGCATAGCTTGGCTTCATGGCATAGCTTCATGGTGTGGCTACATAGAAGGGCTCGATAGCAAAGCTGCATAGTGTAGCAATATTGCATTGCAGCATGGTATAAAAAATACTACAGTAGCATAGCATAATTCTTAATAGATTTCTTTAGTTGGATTAGTTGACAGAAATGAGTGATGCTAAGTCACTCTGTGTATGTTTGCGCACGTCTGGTAAGGAAATTGGAGAAATAAATTAATTTAATTTGGATGGATGCAAGGAAATATTAAACATGGCTGAACTATACGAACATAGTGGGGAGATTTGAACTGAATGGTGAATCTAAGTAATTGGAAGTCAAATTGTTTATGTGTAATTGTTAGCTGTAATGTCCAGAATAGCTAGCACTATTATTATTAGGTAATGTATTGAGTAAGGTAGGTTTTTGGATGGACACAGCTACTAAATAAGACATTTAGTGACTCCTAACAAAACAAAATCCAGCATTCTACTTGACATCAGGTCCCTCTTCATCTCTGAGTGCTTCCTTCATCCCTTCATCCCCTATCCAAGACATCCCTGTCCTGTTCCTTCCATTTCCTCATTTGCCTAACATTCTCCCCTCTATTACAGTCTTCAGCATCCCGCAATTGCCAATCAATAACCCCTTCATCCACTTTTCCTGCCTCCTTAGTAATATCTCCCAACAAACCCCTCTCTTCGCCCACCATACCAAGTACTTCCTCATTTATTCTCTTCTCTGTCCATTTCACCTTCTCAATTCTTCTCCACACCCATACATCTACAATAGCCTCCTGTCTGCATCTATTCTCTGTTCAAATAATGAAGGCAACATGTTCCACATTGGGTATTCCAAAATATGTTTTGCTATATACTTCTAATAAGTGATTCACCAATCATTTTTGAATCAAATTTTCAAAAAGACGAGTTTGCTTTGATGTTTATGTATCGTCTGTGGGTCAGTGATCTCGGACGTCCGCCGCTCGTGTTTCATCCAGAACAATTATTGGTTTCCCAGGCTCGTAACCACTTAATTCTACCACCCATCAGATTAACAGTAGACCTATTAACAGCATCGTAAACCATAGAACAGCCTTATTAACGACGATTGAATCTCAGTAAGAGTCACTTTTATAATAGTCACGCTGTTTAAACTCGCAATTGTTGTCACATATAGCACACAACACTACAATACTTCTCCATACTTCATCCGCTTCTCAAAATATACTACACTGGATAAATAATATAAAGACCTCAAACCTAAGCATGCGTGTTGGGGGGGGGGAATGTTACTTCCACATGCCACCAGACCAAGAGTGCTTCTGAAATTCATTTTGGTTTTGGTCTACAAAGCATGTGTGTTTTGGTTGTAAACCTACGCTCGTATTAAGTTAATTGAGTTAAAGAAGTTAATTGCTGTAATGAGGTATGTTAAGTATTGTTTTGTTTAATTTTCCTTTAAAAGCCCCAAAAAATTTCAGAGTTTAAGAGGACGCCTTGATAGCTTAACATGCTAAGGCACTCAACTTGATATTAATAGGGATCTGGGTTCGAATCCCAGTCAAGGCAAATGATTTTTACACTCTGAAAATGTTGCATTTGAAATGCACAATAGCGGATGACTTTGTGGATAGTTACTCTTGTGGCTTCTACCGCAGTTTCTTTGGAATTCATTGTTATATGTTTGCTTTGTTCATAAGTATTGTGGGTTGTAGTTAACCCTCTTAGTGCAGTGAGGATTCCAGGGGTACTAGTGAGAAGTGCAAAGGGTAATTTAAGAAAATGTATGGCCTTAGAAAAAGAAAACATTATGAAATTATTTGTTTGGATATCCAAATGCAGTTTTTTTATTTTAAAATAAAATATTTTAGTTGATAATGATGTAATACAGGGTCGCACCCAAAAGTGGTAGGACTGATTTTTTTACAAAGAATTTTATTGACGATATACTTACATTTACTTAATAATCTTCTAAGTATGCTCCTTGAGCTTCCACACACTTATGCTCCCATTCCCCGTACGCCCGCTGGAAATTTTCGCTCAAGGACAGCCCGCAGGCGACTGAGGTTGTTGTCGGTCTGTTGCTAAGAGCCCCCTCAACCTTACCCTGCCAGGCAGACCCCCCTCCACCGCTCCGTTCGCGCCAGAGAAAATCAGTCCTACCAGTTTTGGGTGCGACCCTGTACATTTACATCATCTGAGAAATAAATGTAATTATTACAGTATTATAAATTTAAAAGAATATTTTTTTAGCAATAATATTTTGATTTTTTAGACACATTGCTAATATATTTTTTTGAAAACATTTTTTAATAAAACTACGATATTTAAATATAAAAAAGAATCAAAAAGACATGTGGAAAATATTATAAATAAATAAAGAAAAACCAGTGAATTGCAAATTTTTTTGTCAGCCTCCGCATAGTTCGATTTTGTTGAAAAGGCTGATCTCACTTGAGTCGAATTGGGACTTTTCCCCTTTCCTTGAGACTGCGGCAATGTGCTTACAATCTAAAGGCAGAAAAATACCAAGTTCTAACTCACAGAGAACTGCTGAAAATGTAATCCAATATACACAGGGCGCAAATGATTAGATTGGATGGACGGCAAGAGAAACCAAAATGATTACAAAGCAGTGCTCTCATTTCCATCGTATCATCAAAGTCTGAATAAGCAGCTATATATGAACACCACCACACCATAACACATTCAAGAGATTACAGATGAACACAGATTAGTAGCCTTTCAGTGGCTTTTCATAGTGGAAAGACCACTCAGACTAAAAAAACGAGCAAACAATTAGGCTGAGCTTCCCGACATGTACAAAACTGAACCTAAAATTATCGTAAGAATTATACTTCTTGAAAAGCATTTAAAATTGCTAATAAAAAATTAAAAAATGTGTTTTATAATTGTATGGAATTCACCCTATCGATAGTGCAAAAACCATAAATTATTAAAGAAAAAACCATAAGTTACAGCGATTTAAACAATAGCCTATGCAAGAGCCGATACATTGGCCCGTCGCACTAAGAGGGTTAAACCTGCGGGGGATTTTAAATGTGCTTGTGTGTTTGCAAAGGGGGAGATGATATCTTGTTGATATGTTCCATTTCAGAGTTGACTATCATCGGAAGCACTATCCTGGTTTGAATGCTATGTCCCCGACGGAAGGAAGTTTATTATATGTCAACGAGATTGATCCTAGTGGACGATTATCAAGAGGATCTTCCCCGATTGAGATTCTGGATAGTGTGGAAGCCTCTGCACAACTTCGGGAGCGAGTATACCTTTCGGAGAGCGAGATGGGGAATGATCAAACAAGTAACACCCAGCCGACTGTAACAGAAGATGATGATACCGTCTACATGGTGGACAGTGACAGGTAATGTGCTCTGGATTCAGGAAACCGGTGTCTTGTCATGCTATCGAAGTGTGTGGTGTTGTTTTAGTCCAAGGAATGGTGGAATTTTCCAGGACAGACGATGAAAGAGTTCCGGTTTTGTTTTAAAATATGAATTTGTCCACATGTCTCTGAAATTCACAACGCATACTTGGTCAGGCGTTTGTCTTGCCTCGGTAGACCTTACTGGGAGTGGGAGAGTCTTGGAAGGCTGTTTCCTTGTAGAAACTTCTTCGTTGAATGCAAAGTGCTCTGCAGAAACAAAGGCTATTGTGGGAGTTGTCTGTTTTTAGCACAAAGTCAACTGAAGGTCAGTTCAGCTTAAGGTAATCACTTGCCGTGTTTAGTATACTCGTTCGCAAGGAAAATACAACCCACGAGTTCAGTTTTGGAGTGACGACGGACCCTGAACAATACATTTCCCTCGTGTATAACTCCACAGTCCTCGGGACGATCCCGTGCTCTTAATTAAACAATATCCCGAGTGTCCATTACAACAATATATCAGCGAGCCCCTAAGATTCTGTATTTTTCACGTGAATACATTTAAATAATCTTGACAAACTAATCAGTACCCAAAGACTCCAAATTTACCTTTTAAATATGAAAATATTGAATGAATATGTATGTATATACAGGGTCACACCCAAAAGTGGTAGGACTGATTTTTTTACAAGAATTTTATTGGCGATGCACTTACATCGACTTAATAATCTTCAAAGTATGCTCCTTGAGCTGCTACACACTTGGTATAACGTTGCTCCCATTCCCAGTACGCCCGCTGGAAATTTTCTTTGGGGATGCCTTTGATGACCCTCGTCGAAGCCTCTTGAACGGCCTTTATCGGGTCAAAACGTCATCCCTTGAGCTGTCTTTTCATCAGGGGGAAGAAGAACAAGACCGGTGGTGCCAGATCGGGAGAATAGGGCGGGTGCGGCAACGTGGCAACGCCGTATTTAGCCAGGAGCTGTCTGACGACGAGGGCGCCATGGCCAGAATTTTTACCATCTTGGCGCACACTTTGCGCATGGCCAAATCCTGTGAAATAATGCGTTGGACGTTGGATGCAGACAGATGGAACTGGTCTGCAATTTCTTCACTGGTTAAGCGTCGGTCTGTGTTCAGCAGTGTCCTCACTCTGTCCACATTCGTGTTGGTTCTTGCCGTCGTCGGCCGTCCGGAGCGATGGTCGTCTTCAACGAGCTCCCTACCGCCTTTAAACAACTTGTGCCACTCAAATACTGTGGAACGGCTTAAGGCAGTGTCCCCATAAGCCTGCTTGATCATATCGAGGGTCTCAGTGGCCGTCTTCCTGAGTTTCGCACAAAACTTCACGGAATAACGTTGCTCTAAATTCAGATTCATTTTGTTTTTCGACATGGACAAAAAACTTGCTTCACTAAAAACGGTGTCCTCACTCAACGACAGCCTGCAGGCGACTGAGGTTGGTGTAGGTCTGTTGATAAGAGCCCCCTCCACCTTACCCTGCCAGGCAGACCCCCCTCCACTACTCCGTTCGCACCAGAGAAAATCAGTCCTACCACTTTTGGGTGCGACCCTGTATGTGGCTTTGCAGGCAATTATGGTAGGCATTCAATGAAATTTCAAAATTAAATAGAATAGTACTAATTAAGCATAGGTAATATCTAATTTTTAATGATTTTCCCTTATATCATTTTAATGTGCAAAGTAAATGGAATTCGGACTAATGTAAATGTATTAGAAATGCTTTTTTATCGACGTGCAGTTGAGTTTATTTAGGAGGAGTTTATTATTGAGGAGAAAACATGGCAGAAATGAGTTTTTTTTTTTTTTAATTTTGAGGATGTTCCAGGGAGAGAAAATTTGGCAAATGTAACCGAGTTGTTCAAAATAACGGAAAAGAATACAGGAAAAATTATTAATGGGAAGTTTGCCAAAAATTACCTGTGTTTCCATAAAAATTCTTTGAGATATTCAAATAATTTTCCCGAGCTCAATATTGATTTAAACAAACTGTAAAAAAGCAGTTTTTTTGGCATAGAAATGTAGATTCCTGATTTTTTGCAGATATTTTAAAGCAAAGGAATGCTCAGGAGAAAATGTTTTCATGAAAAAACACACTTTTTTAGCGATGAGAGACCTGTGGGGCCACCTACGGAGCTGACAATTTGGCTCAAGAGGTTTCTAAATATTTACTATTGAGTGCCCAAACCTAAATAAGAATCCAGCTGAGTTCAGTTGATATGATCTTATCACGCTATAACCTTTCGTCAAGTTTGGGGAACAGATGGAAGTCTTGAGGGTTCTAAATCAGGAGAATGGGGAACAGATGGAAGTCTTGAGGGTTCTAAATCAGGAGAATGGGGAACAGATGGAAGTCTTGAGGGTTCTAAATCAGGAGAATGGGGAACAGATGGAAGTCTTGAGGGTTCTAAATCAGGAGAATGGGGAACAGATGGAAGTCTTGAGGGTTCTAAATCAGGAGAATAGGGAAGATTGCCAAGCAAATCGTATCCCAAATCCTATAGTTTTCTCATCGCCAACGTACCTTTGTAAGCAAGTGTGTTGTCCTGGCAATAGATCACTTCATAATCCTTGAGGCCAGGCCTCATGTTGTGAATTTCGGCATCCAACTGGTCAAGAAGGAATAACATTCGTCTGTAACTGCTCTGCCTTTCTCAAGGTACGAGAACATTTCTAAAAGTAAGGTCTACTATTTTTTTTCTAATGAAAAATCAAATGTATTTTCTAAACTTTTGCGTACATCGTATGGAAAGGTTGAGCATTCAGCTATTTTTCTAAATAGTTGCCTTGACGATCAATCACTTTTTGCATTCTTGTAACCAGCTTTTTAATACCGGCATCGTACCTTCCTCCAACCTCGTCCAGAAGCTAACTTTTCGACTGCTTCTTGCATTTTTCCTCGTCTGACTTGAATTTCCATCCTCCAAGGTGTTTTTTGAGAGCTGGAAACAAGTGGTAGTCCCTTGGGGGCAACGTCTTCTGGGCTCTAAGGAGGGTGGTCGATGATATCCCAGCAGCCGAATTCATTGAGTAGGGTGGTCACTGTTTGATGTGAAGACACGTGGACGTGCATTGTCATGATATGCAAACAAACTCCTTTAAGTGAGGGGACACCTTGTTTGTAACTGATTGAACTCCGACACACAATATTCTGCAGCACGGAGAAGTAGACACTTATCTCTTCATTTATTAAGGCCTTCCTTTATCTAAATGAAAAGTAATTAATTCCCTCTGGTTATTGCACACCATTTTGTCAATTAGAGCCACCGTTGTTGATTCCAATGGCAAACTCGGGCCCATCGACCGCTGCTAATTGTGAACGCTTTCCCGGACATCTAAAAACTCCTAGCACCACTTCCAATGCACGTTTTTGGTGTCCATAATACACTTCTCACCGTACACTTCCACTAAATGGCAGGATGATTTCATTATATCGGAGAAGCAGTAGTCACCGTTGGCTTTGTGTGAAGTGGTGTGGGAGATAGACACGATGCCGGTATTAGAAAGCTGCTTACAATGATGCAAAAAGTGATTGATTCCCAAGGCGACTGCGTGAAAAAATAGCTAGACGCTCAACCTTTCCATTGATGTACGCTTAAGTTGAGAGAATAAATTAGATTTTTCATGAAAAATAAAAAGGAAAGCTTATTTTTCGAAATGCCCTCGTAGTAATCAATTAACAGGATCCCTTTCCCATCCCAAAAAACACACTAGGCATAACCTTTCTGGCATATGCGGTAGACTTTGCTTTCTTTAGCACTGAACCACCCACAGGTTCCACACACTGCTTTGACTGCTGTTTCGTTTCGTGTGTATGTTGGTGGGCCATTGTCTCATTCATAGTGGCAAATCATTGCAGTAAATCAGTCCATTCCCTCTTGAATCATTCCAAACATTGCTCAGCATTCAGCAAATACAGGGTTTGTCCGGAAAATAAGTGTACTGAGCTCAGGAAAAAAAATTTATTACACTTTAACATATCTTAAGGTAATATTCCTCAAAATAGGACCCTTGTGAGTCGATACACTTGTTCCAGCGGCGTTCCCATTCCTGGAACGCTCCCGCGAAGGCATCATCGGGAACCTCTCGAAGACACGTCGTCACGGCCTCTTTGACGGCGTCCAAAGTCCCGTATCGCGTTCCTTTCAAACTCCTCTTTATCTTCAGGAACAGAAAGAAGTCCGGTGGTGCCAAGTCCGGGCTGTAGGGCGGGTGCGGCAGCGTTCCCACGCCGTGCTTGGCCAAGAAGTCCGACACGACAAGCGCGGTGTGAGACGGCGCATTGTCGTGATGTAGCCGCCAGATGTTTTTGATCGCTGGCCGGACGTGGGCGACTCATTTTCGAAGATTACACTGCTCTGCTATCATCCGAACACTAAGACGACGATCAGAGTTCTGTACATCGCGAACTTTTCGCACATTTTCGTCGGTGAGTGTCGTTGATGGGCATCCAGGCCGTGGTTCGTCGTCGACCTCTTCTCTGCCCTCCACGAACATCTTGTGCCACCGAAAGATCATGTTTCTGGACATGGCTGACTCCCCGTAAGCCTGGTTAATCATACCGACAGTTTCGGTAGACGATTTCCCAAGCTTTACCGTAAATTTGATGGAATAACGCTGCTCCAAAAACTTCGGCATCGCGTTCCGTGACGTGGGTCGAGCGTGGAGGTTCGCGTTAACAGAGCTCCTCACTACACCACAGCTCAGAGCCGACTGCCTTTTTCAGCGTCGCTTGCCAACATACCCCCCTCCAATCGCAGCTCATCAGAGCGGTGCTGGGCGCGCCTGGAGCGGCAGGAAAAAATCAGTACACTTATTTTCCGGACGAACCCTGTACAGTACCTACCTTTCGCCGAGTGCTTCATACTTCCCTAATTATTTTTGCCAAAAAGTTTCAAACCCTTTCTTCCGATAACTCCGTTAGTTTTAGCTATCTCATTAACCTTCACTCGCCAATTGTCCAACACGATATCGTGGGCCTTATCGATGGTTTGAGGTGTGGTTGGGGTTCTTGTCCGTCTTTCACGTTGGTCATCTTCTTAGGGATGTGCGAACATGTTTCAATTTAGCTGCCCACTTTTTAACGGTGGATATTGAAGGAGCAAAGTCCCCATTACACTTAAATCAACTTTGGATGAATTTCCTCCAGGGTAAATCCAACCAGAATGAAGAATTTGATGACCCAGGGTATTCAGGCTTCTTCTCTTAAAATATCTGCCATCTTGGTGTGTAGGGGTTCAATTTTATCCCCTAACTTAGGATTATCAGAAGTTGACCTGTTTTCATTCGTCGTACTTTTTCAACAGCACCTTCTGCCTCGTCCTCGGGTAGGCTTTTCCTGACCTTCAAGATGTAGGCATAGGATATCTGTTTTTCATCTTTGGTACTTATAAGCAATGCACTAGGCGGCGTTCTGGGCTTCCGTTTCCCGGAAGCACTCCTCGTTTCCTTTGGTCCCTTGTTTCTTTCAGCAAATTTCCAACAGGTTCCTTCAATCCCTGACGGAAAATTTTCCTCCTGTTTCATGTTGGTCGTCTTCTTGTTTTCTTCTGTCGGCGATGTTGAGCAGACTTTGGGTTTGCCTTGGTGATCTGCGGCAATTTTCAACTGCTTAACGCTAGTATCACGGATTTCTTTAGTGCAGGGAATTGTATTCGGAGCCTCTGGTACACATTCTTTTGTGTAGTGGTTTCTCACACTTCTTCATCTCCTCAAAAGAATTGCAGATCTTCTTTGCTAGCTCGCTAAGTGAATTATTGATAGCTCCATCTTGTTAATCAGATCTTGGATGAGATCCTCATGCCGTTAACAACCCTGGATCCTCTTCTTTGCCTCCTAACTTCTGGCATTAGATGCGGTTGGAACCTAGTGGCCCATCTGGACAGTACTACGGTTGCTTGATGACGATCCCACTGAGCCCATTTGCACATTCCCGACCTGCACCGGTACTGAGGTATCCATTCTCTGCACTGTAAAGTTACTTCCTCTGTGATGGAACTCATATTTTGGTTTACATCCAGGGTTCCTTACCCTATCTGGTTTTGGTCAACCCTGAGTATTTCACACCCTCGGTACCACGCATTTCTATGAAGCTTTCCCCAATCAAGGTTCTCCTTAGGGGACCAGAAACCTCCCCGAGACGTGTGTATAATATATATATATATATATATAATATATATATATATGTATGTGTATATATATATATATATATATATATATATATATATATATATATATAATATATATATATGTATATATATATGTATATATATGTATATATATAAATATATAAAAACACAGATGTAGATTTTTAGAATATAGAGACACAAAGAAAGGACACTCACAATTTGTTATTTTACGTTTCGACAGCACGGCATGTGTATATATATATATATGTATATATATATTTGTTTATATATATGTGTGTATATATATGTCTGTGTATATATATATATATATATATATAAAAAACACAGATGTAGATTTTTAGAATATAGAGACACAAAGAAAGGACACTCACAATTTGTTATTTTACGTTTCGACAGCACGGCTGTCGTCTTCAGAATGGCGTTCTCGGGGAAGAGCGGAGAGGATGTGCGGGGGAGATGTGGGGGAAGGAGAGGTAAAGGGACCAATAGGAAATGAACAAGGGGGTGGGGGGGATATGTAGGCAGCCAATTGATGCAATCAGTGGGCTTGGTTCAGCCCGGGCGGTTTGAATGATTGGGCCACCCAGATATGCGCCATCTCGCGGGTTCTCACCTCTATTATACTCGCAGATTTGGGAAGGATTTCAATAACCGAAACAGAGAAGCAGTCGTCAAAAGATTGGTTGTGGGAAGCGGTGTGAGTAGGGATGGGGTAATTAAGAAAGGTGGGAGATTTGGTGGAATATCGGTGGTTATTCATGCGGAGGGAAAGTGCGGTCGTGCATTCGCCCACGTAGAAGGCAGGGCAGAAGTTACAGGAGAGGCGATATATAATATTTTTTGAGGTACAGGTGGCGAGTGGTTGGGAGTTGGTACTGAGTGAGGGGGAGGGTCTTAAAAGATGACAGCATTTGCAGCGTGGGCGGTTGCATGGTGCGGATAGGGGCGGGGGAGAGACGGGGGTGCTTGAAGTTGGATTTGTGGACTTAAAGATGTCTCGCAGGTTCGACGGGCGTTTAAATGAAACAGAGGGACAGTGTGGGAACAAAAGTGATGTGGACTGAGTGTTATTGATAATTGGGAAGAGGTCACGGATTAGATGTTTAATTTTGTGTGTTCCGGGGAAGAAAGTGGTGATAAGATTAGGGCATTTTGGGCGGTTTGGTTTGGGGAGGGGAGTGTATTGTGTTGACGGTTTGAGGATTTTACTGTTTAGCAGTTTTTCGAGGTACCCACATTTTCTGAGGGATTCATGCAGCTGGTCCAAGTATTTCTGTTGGGAGGGGGTGTTATTGCAGAGACGGAAGCCACGGATAGAGAGTGAGAATGGGATGGAGCGCTTTGTGTGAGGAGGATGGCAGCTGTCGAAATGAAGATATTGTTGCTTATTGGTTGGTTTAATGTGGACTGAAGTGTGAAACGTATTGTTTTGGAGGTGAATATCGATATCTAGGAAGGTACGAGGGTCATCCGGAAAGTAGTACCCGTTCGTGAAATAAAGACACAAAAGTAAATATTAAC